>NW_017306906.1:834816-853727 GCF_000935625.1 Nanorana parkeri | reverse complement strand
TGGAAATATGGAACATACATACAACATGACATATAAAATGAGGTGTTGTGGAATAGGGAAGTACAGCATGGCATGAGGAGCATTGTCCCAGTCATGAGAAAAGCTGTTTGCCTTATTAGTTAAGCTGTGTCATACTTAGATCTACCCTCAACACAGGCCCAAAGTGATTGAATGACAGACAGCTTAGTTGAACCATGCAGATGGGACATAGCAATGTCTACAACAGCCTTTCTCACCCAGGGTGACTCCTGGCTTCCTCAGGGGTGCTCGAAATTGTCACATGGCATCATGCCTTTCCATGGTGCATGTGGGCCATCCACTAGCACCATGAAAATGAATTACATAAATCCAGAGAGGGTGGATGTTTTCAGGAAAGGATGAAAGTTTGTCCAGTTTCCATTCTCTACCGTGTTGCCACAGTTGTGGCACCTGATGTGATGGTATGACTCTGATATGAAGGGGGTACTGAGGAATCTTATGTGAAGGGGGATTCAGATTTAAAGGGGCCTCCTGGTGTGAGAGGGGGTGACTATGATGTGAAAGGAGGGATTCTAATGTGAAAGGTGTGATCTGGTGTGAAAAGGGACTCTAAAGAGCATGGAGAACCCTATGTTTTTGTGTGTGTTTTTGCATGGGTTCCCCCTTAAAATCCATAATGGACCCCTACCCTGGTAAGGGTCTGGTATGGATTTTGGAGGGACCAAATTACATTTTTTACATTTTTCCATTTACTTTTGGTACATTTTAGAATGGGGTTCCTTGAGATTTTGCATACTTTTAATGGGTGCCATAGCTAAAAGAGGGTTGAGAAACACTGGTCTACAATGCTCATTTTCTCTGCCAGGCTCTGCATTAGATGAGTCATCAGAGCCTGGCAAAGGTAGTGAGCAGTGTAACTTTCCCTGCTCCAGCTTTTTGTTTACATGCAACAACAAAGATCGACTGTGCTGATTGCCACTGCGGGTCTGTGCTGATAGGAGGTCTGAATGGGGCACAGCCTAGCTAAAGGGGAAACCACTGGCACTTTTCCTGAGTGGTGCAGCCCCCCACTCAAGTGGTGCCCATGGTGGTATGTACCTGCCTGCCATACCATATATACGCCACTGTCCCATGCTTCCAAAATGGTGCCCAGGACCTCTGCACTAGCTCTTCCCTATGTTCTTTTGCCCATGATAGATTCTCATCAGCTTTTCATGCATTAAGGGGAAATGCCGGTCAGAAACTGCTCTTCTCCACAGCATGCAGCCCTGCAAAAGGAAGAGCCAGGACATTTGCAACAGTCCTGGATGATCAGGTGAGAGTAAGTTGGTCCTCAAAAGATTTAACTAGGAAGCTGATAAATCCTATTATTCATGTTTTCACTACAGACCCACCTATTCAAGACACAACACTAAAAGATATGCTGATCTCTCCGAGGGGCTCCTTACACAAGGACATGTTATCCCCAATGCAACAGTTTAAAGGGAACTTTGGGAGGCAGGGGATAGAGCCAGCTATGTGGATTATAAAATAGGTACATATGCTGCTGCCCACAATGATTTGGTAGACTCTATTAATATTTCCGAATATTCCAATTTTTAAAAAAATTGCTGATTTAGAAGAACACTCCTATTATAATAAAATTACATTTTGATGGATTGCGGAATCTGTCCCGCTGGGGGATTTTTTCATTATTTACAGCAATTAATAGAGGCCTTGCTAACATAAGCAGCCCAGCATTAAATTATTGACAGGGCCCACGGATTGCCCAAGCCCTCACACCTCCATGAGAAATTGGATTGGTCCCCTTCATTTATACCACATGATGGAACAGCTTATGAGAATTTCCAGATCTGTTACCTTACTTCTGGACATGTGTTTGTAAATCTCTGTTATCGCTAAGCTCTCCAAAATCACTATAATAGCTAAAAAATTATCACTACTGATGACAAAGGCCCCTGGAACAGCAAGATTGCTCCTTTTCCTAGAGAAGGTTCCTTCCCCAACTTCCCTCTGAAGAAGGGGTATCCGTGGTTATTCACAAAGCTAGCCGAAGGATCAGCCGTAGCTCCGGCTGATCCTTTGGCTAGCTTCAGCCGCCGGAGTCCTGTGGTTCCGTCAAACCAAAGGGCTGCTATATGGGCTATTCACTATAGCACATACAGCTCCCGAAGCTGGCCGAGCGGCTCAGCAAGCCGTTGACTGGCCGAAAAAGCCTTGCTACTGACAGCTGGGCAGAGCAAGCCGTGATCTCACGGCTGGTTCCGCCCAGTTGCAATGACAGATCAATGTCCCCAGGTTACCTGGGGACGCTGAACTGTCATGAAACAATGACAACTTAGCGGAGCTGGCTGTGACGCCACGGCCGCCTCCGCCCAGTTGTTATTCATTGGCTGGGACCTGCTAGAAGGCTCTAGTAGGTCCTGACCAATAGGAAACAGTTGGGCAGAGCTAGCTGTCACTGCTAGCTCAACCCAGTTGTTTCTTTCTTTTTTCTTTTTTTGTTTTCTTTTTTCATTGATCTTTATTTTTGTTTGTTTTTTGTTTTTTTTCAATTGATCTTTATTTTTGTTGTTTGTTTTTTTAATGGTCTTTCTTTTTTTATCTTTATTGATTTTTTAAGATTTATCATTTATTTCTGCTTCATCAGCTTCTTCGGGGGGTCCTAGGAGACCCCTGATGTCTCCATAAAGAGGACTTGTCACATCATCTTTGCTATCACAGAGGGTTTATTAGTCCCCTATGCAATAACAATAAAGTTAAGTGAAAAAAAATAGGAAAAAAAATTAAAGTTGAAAAAAAATGAAAGACACACATAAAAAATGATACATTTTTTTTTAAAGTTCCCACTCATACATACACAGGTGCAAACATGCGTTGGGCGCACATGCATGCGAAAACGACGATTGCACCCATTACGCCCGCACATGTCACATATGACTGCAAATGTTGCAGTGAGAGCAATAATTCTAGGGCCATAAATCACTGATAACACTAAACTGATGAGCGGTAAAAGCTTTTAAACTGTCGCCTATGGTCAATCTTGAGTATGATCGTTTTTTGCAATTTCGTGCAATTTTAAGGTGTGCACAATTTTAAGCCTTGACATGTTTGGTGTCTTTTTACCCAACGTGACCCTGTGTTTGATATTTTACCAAAACGTGGGTAATAATAAATGTATTATAACATAATGTGGAAAAAAAAAATTTCTACATTTTCAGTAATTTTTCCTTTATATAGTAAAAAATAAAAACCCCAGTGGTGAATAAATACCACCTAAAGAAAGCTCATCTGTCCCCAAAAAATGGTATAAAATTAATTTTATTACAGCGTTGTATGACAGAATAAATGTCAGTTCAAGTACTTCAGCGCTGAATACTGAAAAATGGCAGGGAAGGGGGTGTAAACACCTGGTCAACAAGGGGTTAAACTATATCTACCTTCAAGTCTAATCATTCAGAATGTCATCTGCTCATTCAGTGATCATATGCTGTCACTTCCCTATCAGGTGCTGTCACTGAAAGCCACAACTGCAACAGTGGGAAACAGTGGTTATGACTTTGAAATCATTAGTCTCTGCTCCTTGCTGAAAGTCTATTTTTGTATCGGGCAACATTGAACATCCACCAATATCTGTGTAAGGCTCTAACTGACTTTCAACTCTCTTCATGTAAAATTACAGTTTAGATACTGGGTTTAGAATTCCAAGAGAATCAGTAGAATTGCAAGTTTTAATATTATTACTGCCATAGCCATACAGCACACACAGGGGCTGATTTACTGAAGGCAAATAGGCTGTTCACTCTGCAAGGAAAATGTCACTTTGCAAGGGAATGTTCACTTTTCTTAGTGAATGAGGGGAAGCTCTGCTGACTTATATTAACCAATTATTTTCAAGGACAAATATATATTTTTTAAATTCCCCTTGCACATGATTGGGTATTCTTTGCAAATTTAAATGTCACCACATTTAGTAAGCTAAGGTATCATTTCCTTGCAAAGTGAAAGATCCTTTGCAAAACGAACAGCCTATTTGTGTTTTATAAATCAGCCCTTATACAGGATCTTTTTAGTTAGAATGTGTTTAAACCCTTGGATTTTTGGGTTGTGAGAGTTACTTGACACACTTAGAGGAAACAAAACATATGACCTTTATGCTGAACTCCAGTGCCTGCAACACACACACACACACACACACACACACACACATAAATCATGTGTGTGTGTGTGTGTGTGTATATATGGCAGAAATAAATTATATGCCATTGACCATTATAATTACTTAAGAAAAAAAAGTATCTTCTTTTTTTTTCTCTTGCTGTTACTTCTTACTGTTGCTGTGCAAGCCCATGCAGATCATCACCTGTACACAGTCAAACAAAGCAGTGTAAATGTTCAGACTGAAAACTAAAATAGATTATTAAAACATGACAAACTTCTGCAAACACATATTGTTCTTTTATTCCATTTTAAACAAAGATTATTTCAAGAATATCAGTTTATGCAATCATAGAAACATTGTGCTAGAACAGATAAGACAACCAGTCAGAAGCCCAGCCATGTGACAAACCCAGAGGCTATTTGAGATATGTCAGTACAACTGCCCACAGAGCTCATTTAAGAAGTTGCCTGTGGGTCTGTCAGTTGCCACAGCTGGAAGAATATCTTCCACTGTTTCATTTCAAGGTCTCATAATTATAAATGAATGACTAGGCAGCAAGATACATTTGATTATACTTTGAGGAAGGAGTTTTTAACTAGAATAATATTGAAACATAAAATTTTAAATAAAAAAAAACACTTACAAGTACTTTTTCCATTATAAGTTATATTTTACATAAAGTCCATGTCAATTTCCCTAAAATGTATTTCTGTAGATGGTTAAATGTGCAATTTCTTAAAGAGTAAGGCAACACATTGCATGTCTGGGTGATGTGCAAATGTTCATACATACTGTATTTACTTTCTTTTAGCCCTTTTTTGCATTACACAGCATGTTTGTAAAGCTATGCAAATACTATATATAGATATTCATTATTTACTCAAACAATTATGGAAATTAATATCTCTTAAAAGAATGAAACTAAAAAGGTACTGTATGCTACGCTAACGACAAGTCAACCGATCTTCTGGTATATGTATAGGCTGGTAAAGTTAATTTACAGAGATTGTAGCTCCACTCCATTTTTTTACATTTTGCCTTCATGTGCTCATGTTTTTGGTAGTTGATGCTCCCTTCCCCATTATTCTGTAATGGTGTAGATGCATGTCAAAGCTTCTAACCTTAATGGCTGCCAATCAGCATAGGTTGCTTAGTTTGGCACACCTCCAGGTAAAATCATGGGATACAGCCTCAACTTCCATTTTAAGCATAGAATAGTAAGAGTACAGAGCTAATACACAAAGTTGCAAACAATTAACAGAGAAGCAAGAGAGTCATGGCATCTTGTTGTCACCAATGTAGTTATATGACCAGAATACTTCAGTCAGCTGTATATTTTCATTGTTTTTCTAATTTTACAGGGCTCCTTAAAAAATTAGTAACATGCACATGGGTGTTGGCAGAAAAGGAGAAGACAATCAAGCTACAGAGAGTGGGTAGCATAATTCAGGCAAATGTCCCAGCCGCTGTGAGTTAGCAAAAAAAGTACACCAAGTAAAAATTCATCACACACCTGAAATAATACACTAAGCGTACACATGTTGTATAAAGGTCAGTAAGTGGAACTGGCAGCATTGCCATATATTTCAAATCTAAGCTCGAAAAACCAACACATGTCCTTTATTTCCCCTTCACCATTGCCTTCACTTTCCCAAGGACTCTGTAGACACCCTAGTGGAAGTAGAAAAGTTGAGCTATCGCTAGACATGTAGGATTCGTTTCATTCCGAATTGAAATTTGGACAAATATCGTCATATATGGACGTTTGGAAACATCCAAACTTCCGAATGGAAAAAATAATGAATTTAGACAAATACGAATTTTGCGATACCACAAATTCGGATGCATGCAAATTTTGGGAAATTACCTGAAAGGTGTAAGACAATCCGCAAAAAAGCATGTGGTCCCCCTCAAAATTCATACCAGACTTTCAAGGTCTGGTTGGAATTTTAGGGGGGACCCCAATGCTAAAAGAAAAAAAAACGTGGGGTCTCCTACCAGACCCTTGATCTGAGCAGCAGCCTGGCAAAGCAGTAAAAGAGGTGGCAATCATGAGGCCCCCTCCTGCACCATGCCAGGCTACATGCCCTGAACATGGGAAGAATGCTCTGCCAGGGGGGACCCCTCTACAAGGTATGCTCCCAAAGTCCTACTTTTTTAGGAGTACATCTTACTGTTGCGCTACTTCACATGCAGGTTTAAGGCATCCCCCAAGCATGTTATTTAAATACATTGTGTATTTTTTAATGCTGCCCTTTAAGCTGCATTAGAAGATCCTCTCTCCACTGATTCGGAAATTCGGACATTCAGATGTATCCGAATTCCTAATTACAGTTATAACGAATGTAAACAAATCCAAATTTTCCAATTCAGAAATTCGTTAGCGGCAGTCTGCACGAAAGTTCGTTTGTTGGACGAAATTTCATTGCAGCAAAATGACAGAAATGTTATTTTTTTTAGTCTGCAGAAGAGGAAAAAAAAAGCGGGAGGTTCCTCCTCCAATTCATACCAGACCCTTTAGGTCTGGTAGGAATGTTAGGAGGGACCCCCCATGTTAAAACAAAAACAAGTGCGTGGGGTTACCCCCAAAATCCATACCAGGCCCTTTAGGTCTAGTAGGAATTTTAAGGGGGAACCCCAGCCCCCAAAAATGGTGGGAAAAAACGTGGGGACCCCTAACAGTCCTACCAGACCCTTGATCCGAGCACAAGCCCGGCAGGGCAGGAAAGGGGAGGCAATCGAGTGCCCCCTCTCCCCTCCCTGCGCCTTACCAGGCCACATGCCCTCGGCATTGGGAGGGTGTCACCATGCCGATGGGGACAAGGGCCTCTTCCCCACAACCCTGACCCGGTGATTGTGGGGGTCTGCGGGAAAGGGGGCTTATTTGCATCGGGTACCCCTTTAATTAAGGGGCACCCAGATGCTGCCTCCTCCTTGTAAATGAGTAATGGGTACCCCTACCCATTCACTAAAGGGTTAAATCAAATAGTTATTAAGAAGTCCAGAATTTTGATAAAATCCTTCAATTGAAAAAAAACCACAGTCAATTTTTGACTATTCCTTTAATTAAAATAAAATATGGCTCCATTGATGTAATCCAGCGTCAATCACGATGCACGACGCCAAAAGAAATCAGATGGGCAGAGTGAGCCGTGACGTCACGGCTCGCTCCACCCATTTGACATTCTCAGCTGTCAAATACTACATAGCATTCGGAAACTCCCGAATGCTATTCGAGAACTCCCGAATGACATTCTTGTCTGTGAGGCATTTGTAAATTCCCGAATGCTATGTAGTATTTGACAGCTGAGAATGTCAAATGGGCGGAGCGACCCGTGATGTCACGGCTCGCTCCGCCCATCTGTTTTCTTTCGGGCTGAATGTAATTTTGATGTCACAGCTCGCTCCGCCCATTTGACATTCTCAGCTGTCAAATACTACACAGCTTTCAGAAACTCCTGAATGCTATTCGAGAACTCCTGAATGCCATTCGGGTCTGTGAGGCATTCAGAAGTTCCTGAATGCTATGTAGTATTTGACAGCTGAGAATGTCAAATGGGCGGAGCGACCCGTGATGTCACGGCTCGCTCCGCCCATCTGTTTTCTTTCGGGCTGAATGTAATTTTGATGTCACAGCTCGCTCCGCCCATTTGACATTCTCAGCTGTCAAATACTACACAGCTTTCAGAAACTCCTGAATGCTATTCGAGAACTCCTTTCTGTTTTCTTTCGGGCTGAATGTCATTTTGCGGCGAGTTTTCGTTGGGTTCGGACGGTCGTCGTGTGGTGGGACTTTTTTTATGGCAGCGGGTCGGCTGGCGTTGTGCATTGTGATTGACGCTGGATTACATTGATGGAGCCATTTTTTTTAAATTAAAAGAATAGTCAAAAATGGTATCTTTGTTTTTTTTTCAATTAAAGGATTTTATCAAAAGTTTTTAACTATTTTATTTAACCCTTTAGTGAATGGGTAGGGGTACAAGTACCCCTTACTCATTCACAAGGGGGGTTGGCATCTGGGTAACTCAATGCAAATAAGTCCCCTTGCCCGCAGACCCCCACAACCACCAGGTCAGGGTTGTGGGGAAGAGGCCCTTGTCCCCATCGGCATGGGGACACCCTCCCAATGCTGAGGGCACGTGGCCTGGTAAGGCACAGGGAGGGGGGCGCTCGATTGTCCCCACCATTTCCTGCAATGCCGGGCCAGTGCTCGGATCAAGGGTCCGGTAGGACTGTTAGGGGGACACCACGTTTCCCCCCCCCATTTTTTGGGGCCTGGGGTTCCCACTTAAAATTCCTTCTAGACCTAAAAGGCCTGGTATGGATTTTGGGGGGAACCACACACACTTTTTAATGTTTTAACTTGGGGGGGTCTCTCTTACATTTCTACCAGACCTAAAGGGTCTGGTATGAATTGGGGGGAACCTCACACTTTTTTTCATTTTGCTGCAATGAACAAACGAAACGAAATTTCGACCAGACTAACGCTAACAAGTTTTTCCGAATACGAATCCCGAAAATAATTCAATTTCGGACCCGAATCCCGAAAAACAAAATAACGCAAATTCGGAATCAAAATGAAATGAAACAAAACAAATTTTTTGCTGGTGCACATGTCTACTAAAAACACAGACCGGTCTCTGTTACTTTGCTCCCCCTTGGTCTAAGGGCATCAGGGACTGGAGTAGCAGCTAGCCAGCTCCGAGGTTCAGGTGAATATATCTTTTTTATTTTTTCCCAAGATGAAAACAAGCACTTAACCCTAGCAGTGTCCGGGCAGCCCCACTGCAGGGTTTAAGAATAATTATGCCCGGAGTTCTTCTTTAACCACTTGAAGACCAGGTGTTAACAGCCCTTCCTGTCCCGGCCATTTTTCAGTGTTCAGCACTGCGGTACTTTGACTGACATTTATTCTGTCATGCAACGCTGTACTGAAATGGATTTTATACCATTTTTTGGGGACAGATGGAGCTGTTTTTGGTGGTATTTAATTACCACTGGGGTTTTTATTTTTTACTATATTAAGGGAAAATTACTGAAAATGCTGGGAAAACAAGTTTTTTTTCATTGTTAGGAAACAATTATTATTACCCAATTTTTGGTAAAATATAAAAGATGGGGTCACGTCGGGTAAATAGACACCAAACATGTCAAGCTTAAAAATTTGTGCGCACCCGCAACATCGCAAAAAACTACACTACCCAAAATTTACCATAGGCGACGCTTTAAAAGCTTTTATCGATCATCAGTTTAGTGGTATCAGTGATTGATGGGCCTAGAAATATTGCTCTCACGGCAACATTCGTGCCGATATGTAACATGTGCGGCGTTAAGGGGCGCAATCGCAGAGATCTGCTTCATCAGCTTCTCTCCAGCGTCTGAAGTTGGAGAGTGACAGCAGAATGTGGAACAGATGTAATATAATCACTTCCGCATTCTTTTTTTTGAATAAACTTTTTTTTTATTTTCATACAAGCAGTATAGGATTTACAAAATATTGAATCTTATACCAAATGGACATTAAAAGTAAAATATACAGAGAAGGAAACAGGTTAATGATCAAAACATTTGCACATGTTAGCTTCCATTGTTAGGGGGATAGAGTACCACAACCTCGGATCATCAGGACAAAGGTTCGTTAAGAGCATTCGCAGTCCCTCCAGGACTCCATTTTACTACTGGTAGATTCCTCAAGGTGGGCAGTACACAAGCCTTCAATAACAGAAAATTGCCTGTCCAGCTCATTTTTCACCCAGTTTTCTGCACATATATTAGTGACTAAACTGTATGTATCGATAGAAGGTGCGCATGGAGTTTAGTCATGGGCATATTAATCATTAGGATGAAACGTATCTATGCGCATGTCTAAACCATTATTTTGAGAATTAAACAATTTAAGAAATTAACAAGTAAACAAATAAACAAGTAAACAAGTACCTCACTCCACGTCCAGGGTGTGTAACAATCTAAATTAACCTAAATTAACCTTGCTCCTGCTTGGTCATGACCCACTCTTCCTTGGATCCGCCCCCCCAGGTCTCAATCCACACCTGGTTAACCTTGGTTCTGCCAGTTTACTGGCTAGCCTCTATGTCTAGGACATATTAGCCTTGCTTGATGCACATCTTGGTACCAGCAGTTGGTCCTCCAGAGAAGTCCATGCTGACCATACCTTCTTATAGTTATGAAGGTTGTTATTCAACCTTGCAGTCAGGTGTTCCATCTCCTGCACCTCCTTGACACGCTGATATAGCTCCTCCTCAGTCGGCGGAGTCCGACACTTCCACTGGAGGGCTATGAGGCATCTTGCCGCTGTCATTATATGTGAGGCTAGTTTACGGTCATGCTTACGGAGGTGAGGGAACGGAAGGCCCAGTAGATAGTGAATAGGTTTCAACGGGAGCTTTTTGTTGGGTCCCTATTTCATATATACTGGTCTTGTCCGAGGTTACAAGCCTTCTGGAAGATGGTCCAAACCACACTGGAACGCCTGTTACAATCACTTCCGCATTCTGACAGTGGAGAGGGGACCGGAGGGAGTTGTGTACCGATCTCCCTCTGATCCCCTGTGACACAGGCACTATGCTGGTCCCAGGCTCGCATGGTGCACACGAGTGGGTGTGGCTGAGCGGACGGTTAAAGACGCCCGCTCAGATCTAGAGACCTCCCGGCCGGCCGTTTTTTTACAAAGGCCAGCCGGGAAGTGGTTAAGCAATATTAAAAACACTGCTCATAGCCAAATTCATTTTTTTTGCTGTGGTACATGCCCTCCATGGTACTACCCAGTACCATGCCCTTTGTTTCTTAATGTGTTGCCTATTAGCCTAGAAAATTGAGAGAATTGATTTTTCAAGATCCCAACCTCCCATTGACTTCAATGGGTTTCACATTAAAGTTTGCAACTGGAGAAGTTTTAAGCATGTCTGCCAAACACACATGTGAAATTAACCCAGCTGTAAGGATGTGTTGGAACTAGGGATGAGCCGAACACCCCCCTGTTCGGTTCGTATTCGAAAATTCGAATGGCCGACATGTTCGAATACGAACTCAAACTCAATGCAAGTGTATGGGGGTCGAATGTTCGATCCCCATACAGTTGCCGGTACATGTAATAAATACTGTGTACTGCCCCCCTTACCTCCGCTGCTGTCCCGGCCTCTGGTCCCCTGGTCCGTCCGCTCGCTGTCCCGGCCTCCGGTCCCCTGTTCCGTCTGCTCGCTGTCCCGGTGGTCCGTCGGCTTCCCTTCTTCGGTCCGGCCGCGGTTCCATTTCCCGCCCCCCTGCCTCCACTTCATCTGCAGGCTGGGAGCCATACCCAGCCTGCTATTGGATATTGTAAAATGCAATAGCCAATAGCAAGCTGACTATTGCACCCGCCTGCTGTCAATCAGCATGGGGGGACCTGATAGAGAACTTTCTCCTTCAGGCCCCTCCTCCGCTGAGCCCTGATTGGACAAAGTCTTGCACCTGACCTGAGGTCAGGTGCAAGACTTTAACAAATCAGAGCTACAGTGGGCATTTTGTATTATGGAATCTATGCGGTCGAACAGACCGAGAACATCCCATAAAGTCCGGCGAGAGCTCGAACTGCCGATGTTCGATTCAAACTCATGTTCGAATCGAACACTCGGCCCATCCTTAGTTGGAACAGCCTGAATTGGTTTGGGGTGCACCCCTGTGTCATTTTGTTTGGTAACATAAGGCTTTCTTGAGTGTGGAACCCATCACTGCATACATTTTACAATAAATGTTATACCAGTAGTGGGACACAATTAGACATTTCAACCAAATGTAAGTAAATGTGCCCTTCATTTAACAGCCATTGGAAACAAGTGAAAGGATAAGATGATAAAGCCTTAGAAACTCTAAGTGGCACTTAGTACCAGCTAAGGAGCAATTTGCAGTTGGATTTGTGAACTAAAACGGTGTTGAAGCTTTTATAGGTGGAAGCCCAGATGTATCCTCTGTGATCACCTCTCCTCCCAGTTCTGTCTCCCATCTAGTTCTATATAGTGATGGGAAAACCTAGATGGCAAGTTGAAACTGAGTATAGGTTAAGGGATCCTCCTGGGGTATGGGTGCTGTTTTGTTTTACTAACCACAATACACAATGGTGTCAGCTATTTTAATAGTCAAAACAGAAAAAAAAGCAGACTCCCTAAACATAGAATATTTCCTGTATGGAACCTCTATAGGGACCACACCTTCCTATGCTGTTCATTAGTTATTTTGTTCTAACAAAACTTTTTATTTCAACTGTGGTATAGAAATCAATAGATGTACTTCTAGGGCTTGTATTATTACTTTATAGAAAGTAATTTATCATTATAAGTATGACTAATGACCTTTTGTAATATTATGTTTTTCTTTAATCAAAAAATACAGAAAACATTCAAGAAATAAATTTATCTGTCGGATACTGTAAATAACTGTTGTTTAAAGTCTTTTTTTTTAGTTATACATTGGCTGGTATATGTGAGCAATACATCTGTAGCTAATGTTACCTAATTAACATATAATTAACTACTTAGACAAAAAGGCATGAGCCACCAGGGACCAAAACAGTGTCTGACCCCAGGAAGCTGATGATAAATGCCATCATACCCTGCCCTACAGCTAACTAATTCTCCATTATTATAGCTTGTAAATTGGTTCACAGATTCACCAAATCTGAACATTTGTTTTTTCTAACTGTTTTACATTTCTTAAAATATTTTTTTTCTAAACTTTTTTATTTTATATTTAAATATTTTTATTTTTTTACTTTACTGTCAGGCCTTTTGGGAAATATCAGGGAGTCTAAACAGACCACTGATATTTCCCTTTTAAAATAGAAAAAGAGATTGAGGACAACAGATTCATCAAACAATTTTTCTGCAGCCCCTGTTATGAATTATCAGGAAGCCTCTATACTGAGTTTTCCTGTTCATTCATAACTTGTGGAGATAGTATGTTTACTATGTCCACAATCATAAATGAACAGGAAGTGATGGAGATCACTTCCTGTTCATTCATAATTGGGGACACATACAATGTCCTCAAATTATTTACAAACAGTCAGCAATCCCTGATTGCTGACTGCTTGTACCCGCTCTCCATCCTGACTTGCTGTCACAGGAAGCTGAGCCGGCAGTGCTGGTGGAGAGCTTGGTCTATTTTGACAGATGACTGTCCTGCGCACCGCAGGCTCGGCCTCCTGTGATAAGGAGGCTGAAAAGGGGGATGCGGGAGGAGAGCTCAGCCTCCTGTGATAACAATGATACTGCTATCCTCCCTGCCCCACTCAACCTCCTGACAGTTTATTTCCTCCCTGCTGGATGCTGCGCTGTGTCAGAGGGGAGGAGAGAAACCATGGAATTCACTACAATTTCAGCCAAAAGATGGCACTTTCTGCATTTTGCCCAAAGTGCCATTTTTGCTGATATGTTTCAGTGCTGATATGTTTCGGTGGCCGAAATTTTGGTGCATCCCTAGTCGGAACTGTTGTGTAACGGTATCAGCCAAATGATCAGACCAGAGGTGATGTGCAATTTTTACTTTACTTAACAATGAAAATCAACATAAATGGCACAGGGAATCATATGAACAGTGGATTGCAATACAGAGCAATAATATCAACAATATGGAGAACAGGCTTTGGAGAACATATGAAAAAAGACGTTGGGATCAGCGCCAAACAGAGACACCAACCCCTGAATAATTTCATAAATAACAAGTCTGGTGTGACCCAGACTTCGGATTGCGCTTATAAGGGCGCATGTGCAGACCGAGTGCTCGCCCTGGCCGCAGACACCACACGCTAACAATATGGATGGCGTGTGTGTCTGCGGTGGGTAGTTTGGGAGGAGGGGAGACTTGGGAATTTGGAGAGAGTCAAGTTGACTCAGGATATCTGAGGAGCTGAAACACTTTACAAGGTATTTAACACACTTATGGGACATACTCAGTGACTTATGTGTAACAGCAGATCTGGCTATTTCCTTGTAGGATGACCTTTTTAATTGAGTAACTCGATAAACCAGTTGATACTAATGAGGATTATCTTGGATGTTTTTAGATATACCTAGACTATTATAGAAAAACCAGGATTGTCTGGATCTATGGATGACCTGGAATGGCATAGACACATATGGAATTTAGATGGGAGACATTGACTCATATATTTATTGATACACACAGAAGTATCAACGTTTGGGACAATTGTAGCACATTTTAGACCTGTTTTGCATACTCACTGTTTTGCATACTCACTGTCATTTTATATCCATTTTTGTTTTGTTGGGATAGATGTGCCCTCTCGCCCCAAGGCCACCTCTGCCTCTCCTTATCTCCTGGCTGAGTGGAGGGACTCCCCTAGGTGCGAATCTACTCGTCATCAGAAATCTCTGATATATGGTATAGACGTATTTCATTATTTATTGCCCCGTGTATGTTTTATAGAGCTAGTGTGTTATTTTGAGTTAATTGGATGTTTACTATAATATTCATATGGATTTCACAGGCCACCTCTATAAACTTCATGATAAAGCTACAGTGAACCGCGTCGAAGAATGGACAAGTACAGATTTGTCAGAGGAAACGTGGAACATTATGAAATATGTGACAATATATTTGACTGATCAATTAACTACGGACATTGTTATAATGAATTCAATGCTGAGAATATCAATTATTCCCATTGTGCACAATACAAATCTGGACGGGGTCCTAGAGGTGTTATGCTGTTTATATATGTAATGTGGTCTTGTCTTAAATGATTGTGTTATGTTTTATGGATTCAATGTTTGCTAGCCAGGATATTAATTTATATTAATTTATTAAATATGTATTTATTATGAAATGAGCTACGTGTCATAATTTCTAGCTACATCTCTGTGCATTGTTTAGGAGTCACCGAAGGAGTCACCTAAAAAGCCCCATTCTCTTTGGTTGTTATCCCACACATAAAATAATATGCTCCCCCTTATTAACCCCCCACCATAAAATAATATGCTCACCCCTTATTAACCCCCCACCATAAAATAATATGCTCCCCCTTATTAACCCCCCACAAATAAAAGAATATACTCCCCCCCTTATTAATGCTCAGCAGAGGGGGGAGCATATTATTTTATAGTGGGGGTTAATAAGGGAGGAGCGTATTATTTTATGTGTGGGTGGTTAATAAGGGGGAGCGTATTATTTTATGTGTGGGAGGTTAATAAGGGGGAGTGTATTATTTTATGTGTGGGGTGAGGTGTAACGTTGTTGAGCAGTGTATTATTGTGCTTTAAGCTGGCCATACACCTTACAACCATCGCACGACTTTCGTTGTGCGATGGTTGTAAGGTCATTAAAATCTCATACGATCTGCCCATCTTGGACAGGCAGATCATACTTGTGATCATCGCAAGCCCTCCCCGCTGAGGGGAGGGCTTCTGATGATTGCAGTGCTGAGTGGGCACACCGGCCCGTGCGGCATTCGTTTTCCAACCACGCCACCAACCCGCCAAAAATCCTAAGATTTTCGTCAGGTTTTCCAGCGTGCTTGGAAGACAAAAGTCGTACAACCTTACAGTAGAAGCGGTCGCACGCTGCCCATACACCTGCCCATACACCTGCCCATACACACATCCTCATATGGTAGTGGTGAAAATTATCAGTGCCCTCACAGTTTTGACTGTGGTACCTTATCTGCACCCTGTTAACATAATATAAAGCTAAAGCTATGTTATATTTGCTGTTTTTTTATATTTTGGACTCTTTATTCTAAAGAAAAATTTAATTTCATAAGCTTTAAGGGGGCGGGGTTGGGGGACGAGCCTGGGCAAGGTTTGGTGGGACAACTGGTGGAGAGTAAGGTTTTTGCCTGGCTAGTAGGTCTAGACTTGAAATTTTAAGCCTGGCCCTATGTGTTTGTGGATGGAATTAGCAGCACTGTGAGTGGGCTGGACCAGGAGATGTGAGATTTTAAAAAGGTGGATAATGTGGGGAGAGGAGGTTTTTGATTGAGGGAGGCACAACCAGGAGAGGAAATTATGACTGCATATTTCACAACTTTCTGAGATGAGAAAGAGGGACACCTTGTAGCACAATGTATTTAGGAAATGGACACACCCCTGCAACACCCCTAGTTATGCAGAC
Organism: Nanorana parkeri; assembly: GCF_000935625.1. NCBI lineage: Eukaryota > Metazoa > Chordata > Amphibia > Anura > Dicroglossidae > Nanorana > Nanorana parkeri. Next base: position 837,463 of record NW_017306906.1, on the reverse strand, counting down.
CATAAATAATTTATATGCCAAAATTGCCATTACTTTTCCTTTATACATGCTTTTTGAAATGGCAAACAAGATAAATAGGATACTAGATAAAGGTTTTAGTGCAGAATAACACTTTTGGTAGGAAAATAGTACATTTTCATAGATATCTGTACATCAGACTAAATGAGGGACAGCTGAAAGAAAAAGATGGATTTGATTCCAAAAGAGGAACAGTCCCTCCTGTTCAGGGACAGGGAGGTATGTGAAGGCAGGGCAAATGTCTAGGAGAGGAGAATTCTGATGGTAAGAAAGAGGCCATGGAGAAGGGCATTCTGACAGTGGGGAGCATGGACAGGAGGGAGGGATTCTGACAATGGGTAAACACAGCCAGGATAGGAGCATTCAGATGGCATGGGACATGGACGGGAGTTAAGCAGTTTGACTAAGGTGGACAAAACCAAGGGGCATTGTGCCAACAGGGCCAAGAGTCTAAGATTCTTAAAGGGGGTGAAAATTGCAAGAAATAGACATGTGCGATCCGTTTCGGAAAAAAAAAATTTTTGGACAAATTTTTGTTATTCGAAGAGTCGGATGTATCCGAATGTCCGAAAAACAGAAATGACGGATGAAAACGAATCCGAATTTCTTAAAATGAACTTTCAGACGAAAATTAGTTAGCGGCAGTCTGTACGTATTTTTGTTTGTGGACGAATGTCTCTTTGCTGCAAAGAAACAAACTAAATGAACACGAAAATTCGTACAGACTACCACTAACGAATGTCGTCCGAATCCCGAAACAAATTGAATTTCGGACCCGAAAAACGAAATAACGCAAAATCAAAATCAAAATGAAACAAAACAAAACAATTTTTTTGCCGGTGCACATGTCTAGCAAGAAGAAAGAAGCAGGGAACAAGCCTGAATAGGAGCATTCTTAATGTGGGGAACACTTACAGGATAGGAACATTAATTTGGGATGAAAGATCAGGAAAAAAATTGTTATGTGAAGGTGGGGGGGGCGGACAAGTTGACAAAGAGATATGTGTTCATATGTGTTCAGTGTGGGGAGGATTGAATATGACAATAAGAGGTACTTTTTTCATTGGGATGCTTGTAGATGGCATGAAAATGTTTGTTTTCCATCTGGGGAGGGAGTAAGATGGCAATGAAAGGATTGGAGAAGTGGCAGGATATGTGGGTTCTGAATGCTGGGGGTCATGACCAAGACATGAGCATTCTTTCTAAGGTCCAAAGGGGGGAAAGTGTGGAGGAGACAGGGAGCAGGGAGAAGACTATTCTAAGTGGAGGGAAGGTGGGAGAAAAACAATATGATGAGGGGAAATAGCCTGCCAGGAAAATGAGCAGCAGAAAGTTGCATTAGCTTTGCACTATATTAAGAAGGTCTCAGAGGACGTCTGGGCTGTGCAACAATTCTGCATGTAATTTCTGTCACAACAGTCTGCTTCTACCCATGCACTGTTTATGAAATATGCAATTTATCACAATTTAGATGCAATCTGTTGCTATTAATAAACTGCCGCAGCTGTCACAGAAACAAGGTTAAAAAATGTGCTTAATTAGCAGGATGTTTTATGCAACTGAAAAACATAATTTATAAATCCCCCCATGAGTCTAAATGGCATGAACACTAAGTACCACCCCAATAATTTTTTAAGCATAAAAGGTGAATGTTTACATTCATGCTTATCTTTTAACTTTAGTCCAATTTAAGTATTTGTATAGGTATTGCATGGATTCTATTTCGATATTTGCCTTTAAAATTAACATTTCTTTTCATTTGATCAGAAATAGATCTTAAAACAACTGTCAAATGACTAAACCATGTACCTTCCACTTCCACTCAAAATAAGTCATTGAATGCTTATAATAGTCTTTCTTACTAGGTTAGAATGCTATTAACAGGGATAATTGAAGTATCACTTCAAAATTCTTCAGGGAACAATTTTCTATTAAAACTGTGATCAATACTTGGCAACAGAGAATACTCTAAAGATCAGAAGGCAAATAGTAAGCAATAAATAGCAGAAAAATTAGAAAAACCCAGTGGCAAAATTGTAAGACCAGTATTTAAATAAACACATATTAAAAAACTTTATCACGTACAATTGTGGATCAGACTTAGATTTTAAAAGATAGAATATTGAACACTTTTGGGCACACTTTAGAGAAAAGGGAGAGCAAGTTTCACCCCCCCCAGTAAAATAGATCCAAAATATCCAAAATTTCAAGATCACTAAACCATGAACTTGGTATATAATAATAAAACTGTAATGTCATGAATACAAGACTTAATGCATTGGTATACATGACCCAGATAATGACACAACATGTTGCAATAATCTTATTAGTCATGAGCAGTTGAACAGATGATGTTTTTCTTTAGAGGCCTCAACATATTTTGCCTAAATAAGGCTTCCTCAGGAAGATTTCGATCCTAAAGAAAACGAATCACAATAATCTTATTAGTCATGAGCAGTTGAACAGATGATGTTTTTCTTTAGAGGCCTCAACATATTTTGCCTAAATAAGGCTTCCTCAGGAAGATTTCGATCCTAAAGAAAACGAATCAATACATACTAAATCAATAACTATATTGACGGGTATTAAAACACTTAATACAGACAACACAAAATACCATATACAACAA
>NW_017306906.1:825959-834119 GCF_000935625.1 Nanorana parkeri | reverse complement strand
TGCAACATAACATACAGTAATACAGTATACCAGCCAGCAAGAGTCCGCCCAGGTGAAGAGAAATGGGACAAATCTTAAGATCCCTGACATCAAGGGGGGAGGGTCATGACGGAAAGCTATATGCCGTATTCTATATTATCGAGGATACAGCTATAAAGTATATATAATATACATATCAAGAGAGGCAATGAACCATTAATTGTTCCATTATGTTATTAATTTGTGTACATCAATTAATAAAATAAATAAATAAATAAAGTGGTGGTGAATTAATTATAAAGTGATTTAATTAACTTGATTGATATATACAATATTTATTAGTGCTTAATTAATTTTATAAAGTGACTAATTATTATGTGATTACATTAAATTGATTAATATATACAATTTTTTTATATTTTAAATGTGATAATATTAAAATGACTTGTGATTAGCAGCATTGGGATATACCCTAAATACAAGGATAAGGCTATATTAATGAATATATGGAATAAGATGGAATATTGAGTCAAATTTAGACAATTATCTGATCTTGTATAACTTATGGGCTTAACGTGAATTTTCATATTGGCAACCAAATCGGGATAACGCCTATTTTACAGTATATTTATTACAGGTTCCAATTCACGTAGCATAAGCTAAAAAAAATGTAAAAAATGCTTCTTGAATTTTTAACAGATTTTACTTGGGTTAGGGTTTTAAGAGTAAAAATGTATCTCTGCTTCTATTTCTTTTAAATGTTAGGAGGGGCTGTGAGTGGTGAAGGGTCTTGTCCATTCAGAGATGGCTGGTCCATTGTATGTTAATGAAGCTTATCAGATAAACACAATCCACAAATTCCAGTCCCAAGACTTTCCATTGGGACAGACCACTGTGAAAGGGCTAAGAAAAATGTGGAATCAGCCACATATATGCGCACACATATATGCGCACACACATAATTTATTTTTTTCTGCATCATGTTGTATTAATGTTTATACAGTATTTCTAGTTTAACCAGACAGTTCAGACTATGCTTTTTTCTTTTGTTTTATTCAAATTGAATGTAATAAATGTACCATTTGGTTTGATTCATTGAATTTTATGGAGCCAAACCAAAGCATAATGAAATTTCTTTTTTACCTTTGAGCACCACAAAAGTAGTTACATTATTAACTATATTTAATTGAAGTGTTAATATTTAATGAGTTTTTGTTTTTCACCTTCTTCTGGTTTTTGTCTCCATCTTTTTTTTGTACAGGTGAGAACAGCTTAAGGAAAAAATGTTGTCTCATAAAAAAGGAACAAATCAAGGGTTGGAAAGCATACATAATAATATATTTCTACAAGACAGCTATGTTATCATTATGTTTATGACATGAAGGCAACATATTCCAAAGCAAAGAGAATATGAGTTTTAATTCAAAGCATCGATCAAAAAAGTGAACATGAGCTAATGTCACTGTTGAATCGGGTCATAAATGTATTGCTTTTTAAAAGCAATCACCAAACTATCAAGCAATAAAGTGTATGGGGTAAGTGCTTCTCCTAAGACAATGCTGTCACTGGAAATGATATACTGCAGTGGTAGAAAATAGAAATGCTTTCTTCCATCGTACAGGTATTGGTTGCTAAAAGCTCTGTGTATCATAAAATCCCTATATGCTAACATTCTGGTTAGGAAATTTTGTGCACGTGTAAGTGCTATGATAGCCTTGTTTAGTAAAGCACAGTAAATAGTGATAAAGATGTGCAAAATGCAGTGACCTATAGTATTCAATCACATTATAGTTTACTATGTAATGATAAGTGAACTGATTTGTTTCAGTTTGCTGGACATTCGCTTAACACTTGAAATAACCCTGAGTATAGCAGCTGTGAGCCTATGGGAATCTATTTTTATGGCCCTTTATAAGGCCAATTTGCAAGCTTTTGTTGAAAAATAACACATAAGGGGTACATGTACTAATGCAAAAAGACTTTTTAAAAATACCCTTAAGTAGGGAGTGGGTCTTTTATTGTGGTTAAAAGGGCAACAATAAAAATACACAATTCCTTTAAACAACATGCTTGGGAGATGCCTCCAACCTGCACTGCACACCTGTATGATGCGCTTCTGGAAAGCTGACATTTCCAAGCCAACTTTGTTTTGTCTGTAAAAAACAGCACACGGTCCCCCTAAAATCCATACTAGACCCTTATTTTTGATAAGGGTCTGGTATGGATTTTAAGGGGGAACCCCAGAAAAAAACATGGATAGCCCCCCTCCAGACTCAGTCATGCATCCTGACTGGCTAGGATAGCGGGGTAGCAGTCAGGTTACTGCTAAAATGTAAACATATGACAGTAGATGTCATTTGCAATGGGAGTCCAGAGAGAGAGGATTGTCCACGTGAATTTGTATCCCTTGCTCATTCACGTAGGGGGGAGGGTCACATATCTGGGGGCCCTCTTGTCCCCAGAGCAAGAGCTAAGAGAAATAATTGAATTAGGGAGAGTTTGGGTCAATGCAGGGTTTGACCTGAACTTTGCTTGATCGCAGTTTGCTTAATCAGCAAACCTAGTTTGTTTGAACAGTGCCAATATGAATAATACTTTGCATGTGAGCCATGGACACATAAATTGTCCTGACCAATAATGTGGTTTTAACAATGTGCCAACCCCTTCACACTAAATGCCAGCTCTCCTATTAGCCTTTTATCAGTATCCAATGTTCAGTATTGGAGTTAGTGTGTGGGACAGCTAACAGTGTTTGCAGATATTGCTACTGTACAGTGGAAGTGTGCCACCACAGACACACACAGTGCTATAAAAGGCCACTGCTACATTTTAGTGGTCTTCAGCTGTATCCTTGCTCAGGCAGATGTCTCTTCCCCAGCTGCTGTAACATAAGAAAAATATGCGCCCTGTCACCTCTATGTGCCTCAATGTAAGCTTGGCAAAATTGCCAGCTTTAAAGTTGTAACTTTGCTTCCTGTGCTGAACCACAAAGGTAGGTACCCAACCAACATTTTTTCATCCAGAAGGCCATCCATGACCCCCACTATCATGAGGAAACTAATGTTTTAATGTTGCTGGACCAAGCAGTCAGTGGCAGGGTCCACAATAACACAGACACATGGTCCAGCAAGCATGGACAGGGAACTTAATTTCATACACGGATAATACTCGTGTGTCCACGTGCTAAAGGAATATGAATAACTAAATGTCAGCAATGGATTGCATGCTTGTGTGCATGCATGTTTTTGGCCAGAAATCAATCTGCAGGTAAGTCTCTTACAGCAGATCAGCCTTATGATCCCTCTAATTTTCCTCCTGGAACAAACACTGCATGGTGTAATAAACTAGGCAATAGAGGCACAGCAACAGAAGGAAAAGGAGGAGTAATTGGTGTCTCAGGGCCTGCTTTATCTTGACTTCAGGAGAACAAAATGAAGGAGGAGGATTGGGGTGCACTGTTGAGGGAGAGAAGAACATGGGACAGACTGCCAAGGGTACATTCACCCCTCCTAAACTCCGGGAGTTTTACATATGTGGGGGGAGATAGTTGATGACAACTTTCCCTTTCAGCCCAAGGATTCGGGTTCCTTTGCATTTAGAAATGTGTGCCAGATAGTCTCATTCATGCTACAAGGACCCCGAGATTCAAGCCATCAAGAAGAGGGACCATTACTTTTTGGCCACCCTTTTGGAAAACCATTACACGGAAAAAATGCCAGAGCTCATCCTATCATCACGGGTGGAGAAAAAATGAAGCATTTGGGGGGACGAACTGAAGGGGAACCTCTAAACTTCCTTTCCAGTGACTAGTAGTATTTCCTTTTATGGCCAATGTGTCTTGAATCCTCCTGTTGGTAAAAGGAGGAGCAGTGGTAAGGCAGTGAGTTTCAAGTCCTTGTTTAGTATGTAGCACCCAGGACTGTCTTGTTTTAGGCCAAGGGAGGATACTGTCATGCTTAGAATAAACAACCATTTGACTTTTGGGTAATGAGGATGGGCCACTGTTCTGGGTCTTGCCCAGTGTGTTGCTAGTGTGATTTTAGAATGTATATCTATTGTTTGTTTGGTTTTTTTGGGGGGGAGGGGGGTTGTGACTAAAAAAAAAGAGACCGTCTGTTAACAGGCACAAGTTAACTTTTCAAAAAATTTACCAATCCTGGATCAGCAATGAGTACAAAGCCCTTTCTGCAGGTGGTGGTGATTACATTTTTGGTTTGAACCTGGCCCCAACAACATTATTATACCATATATATCGTAAGCATCTTTCTACTACTGCTGCAGGCCTCCATACCAGCTTCTTCTACCGCTGCTGATCTCACACCATAACCATCTCCCGATCCCACTGTATGCCTCCTAGCATCACCATCTCATGCCCCTACCGCTTAATTTTGGTGCTACGGCACCGTGTGCCTGTCATGTACCTGGTGGAAGCAGAGTGAAGTGGGTGCTTCCCTTACACCTCCTGTTCAGAACCACTTGGAATTGGGACAGGCTATGCAGGATACGAAGTGCCTCCATCTGGTTTTGGATGCAGCAAGGTATCCGCAGTAGATATGGAAACAGCGGATACCTTATAACAAAAAAAATCTGCAGTCAAATCAAGCAGAGAAGCAAGCACTAATCTGAGTCTTGAAAAATAAATAATCAGTGAAAAGCTCATTTCTAATACCTAACGCTGATGCATTGGCTGCCCCCAAACTGGTGCTGGACAGAGTAGAAAGTGGGTAGAAATGAAAATTACCCACTTGAGATGTCCAGAAATTTTCATGACCTTGATAAGCACATCAATGTTCTTTATAGTTATTTTAAGTGTCCAAACAGAAGTAGTGTACTCTGTGCAATGTTTTGATGGTTATACTAAAAGCCATGCTGAAATCTGAAAGTATACTGGTGTTGCCCAGTGCCCTGGCTATTGACTTGTTCAACTGGTATTCCCTTAAGAGAATATAAGTAACCTTGATGGAAATAAACTAGTATAAAGGTTAATTTGTGCAGAATGGGTCCATTAGATTAGATGAGTTCCATCTGCCCTAGCTGTGTCCATATTTGGGTCGTTCATCTTTCATGTTCAGAATATTGCTTGGGGTACTCAAAACCTTAATATTTTGCTTGCCGGTAAGGTATGTATACATTTGGCATATTTATTTTTATTTATCAAGCAGCTGCCTACTTTGTCTTGCAAATCATGTTTCTTTTCTTTTACTGCATGGATTTTTTTCAGAACTTTCTATATGCACAGACATCCAAAATAGAAGGTAAATGCTAAGCTAACAGTCAGTACCAACCTACTCGAGAATACAAATGGTTTATTTTTCTTTATTGTTATAACAAAATCATCAGTGGGGAGCATATTTTGAAATATGATTAATGTGTAGCCAATTCTCCATGTAGTGAATGAGCAGTGAATGCAATTTTTGTATCCAAAACTGCATTCTATTATATTTCATTAGAACTTCATAATATGTAACCAGCATCTAGTCTGCATACATTATGTGCTTTCCAATCAAAATAACCTCAGAAATCACACTGATGTTTTTCAGCGCTTGTTTTTCACACTGTCACTGTCTGCTAAGATGGTGCATTTGTTTGTACATGTCAGTCATATTTAAGCAGGCAAGTATTTTTTTTTTGTTAGGGATGAGTGAACGAGATTGGGTTATGTTCATGGCAGGTTTGGTGAACCCAGCAGGAAGTCCACGGCCTGCAAATTTAGTGACTAACCCTACTAAAGTCTATGGAGCGCAAAACAAGTTATTTATTCCCCTTTTTTCAAGGGCAATAGGAAAGCTAAAATAGTACATGGATACCTAGGCACTGCCATGTGGGACATAGGTAAAAACAAACTGTAAAATATACCATTCAGCAGAGAGTCTGTTCACGCAGCTTAAAGAACAACACAGATTCTTGAAATAACATGCTTGGAGGATGACTTAAAAATGCAAACCAGACCTTTATCATGCAGTCTCTGCAGTCTTGGGTTGTATCTTACAAAAGGGAATAGCAAAGTTCCCAACTTTGCAAAGTACCTTATCACAATGTTGAGGGACAAAGGCCTCTTCCTCACATACTGTCCCACAAAAGGGATGTGGTTGTTTGTGTGGGTGAACTTATAGGAATCTGGAAGCCCCTTTATAAAAAGGGGGCACACAGATATCCACACCCTTCACAGTGGAATGAGTAAAGGGTACATTATTACTCCTCATTACTCATTCTAAAAAAAAAGTGAAAAGTACATTTTTCCATACACATTTAAAAAAAAGAAGGAAAAAAACTGTAAACAGTGTAATGTAATATAGGCAAAACCTTCCGCTCACAGGACACTTTTTCCAAAACCTGAGGAGCAAGGGCCTCTTTCCCAAACCCTGTCTGCAAAAGGGGATGTGGGGGTGTTTGTGGAGGGAACTTATGGCAATCTGGAAGCTCATTTTAGAATAAGGGGGCCCAAAGATATCTGACCCCAGGGAGGGGGAAAGCCCTTACTCATTCCAAAAAAAGTCAAATGTGCATAAACACACAGATACTGTGAAAAAGTAATTTATTAACATGTCATTAAAAAAATTGAAACAATGCTCCCCAATGAAAATCCATTATAAAATCATGTCATTCTGTGATGTCAATACATAGGGGTCTATTCACGAAGCTGCCAAAGGATCTGGCCGTAGCTTCGGCCGATCCTTTGGCTAGCTTCAGCCCCAGGACCCCTTCAGTTCTACTTACCCGTACAGCTTACCCGTATCGGTTCACAATAGCCCGTACAGCTCCCGATCATGGCCGAGCGGCTCAGTCGAGCCGAACGCATATGCATCGGCTCGGCTGAGCCGTGCTGAAAGCCAAAGCTGGCCGAGCGGCTGGCCATTGGCCGGCCGACAGCCTGCTTCTGACAGCTGGGTGGAGCCAGCCGTGATCTTACGGCTGACTCCAGCCACTTGTTTGTTCTGCTCGGTACCTCTGAGGGACCAAGCAGAACAGCCGAGCTTGGCGGCATTTGACTATTCACTCACTGCTGTTCGGCATCTTTAAGAATAGCCCAAACAGCAGTGAGTCGAACTCCTTCTGCACGAAGCCACACGAAGCAAGTCAATGTACGGCTGATTTCAGACGATGTACGGCTGAAATCAGCCGTACCAGCCTGAAGTGAATAACCGAACAGTGTTCGGCTCACTTCACTTCAGATCGGTCATTCACTCAGCTGCCCTCGAAGCTTAGTGAATAGACCCCATAGTCAATCACGATGACCTGCCTGAATATGTTTTCCAGCCGCTACAACAACATGCCACCCAATGATGCTTCCCTGCCACATTCCCATTGTAAATGAAAGAATCCCTGATGCTGTGGTAAACTCAGCACTGGGTATTCTGGGTGACATAATTGACCAAATATTGATGTGGTCATTGCATCTGGGATCCCTGGATGTTTACATTCTGGAAGCCAGGGATTTTGACGGGTGAACTAGACAAGTATCGCCAGTTTGTTAGGCAACCAAACTACAACCAGGCTGTGTTCCGGTTGAATGAACCCAAATCTCATCCGTACATTTGTTAGTCAACTACTCCTATTTGATAATGATAATGGAGTTAAATATAGTACCTAATTATAGAGTACAATATATGTGTCAAGCTCATTTAAAGTTGTTTATTTGGTGTTATTTAAAGTAAGTGATGATAAACAAACCTTATGGCAAAACATTTATCAGCTTACAATTATCAGTTTACAAAATATAGCAGAATGTTTACTTTGCCTAGAAAATGTGAATATGAATAATCAATTTCTTGCAGGTTTGTGTAAAGCCTTTCACATGTTCTTTGTCTTCCTAAGAAAAGAAACCAAAGAGAAGAACAGGATAAAATAGCATATATTCAGCATTCCTAATACTCTTGTGCTTGAAAAAGATTTGATTTGTTGGGCCAATGAGCGCTGCTAGTGAAACCTGCGCCTTCAAGGATGTCTGAAGCTAACGCTATTATTTCAAGGAAGCATCCCTAGAGAGAATTGGAAGAGGCAACAAGATTCATTTTATGAATCTGTATTGCTTCATATTGTATTGCAGTGTGTACTGCAGTGACTCCACGTGGCAAAAAAAGAAATAATTTATAAATATTTGCTATTCCATACTTCACAATATGCAGTTAAGAATTGTCTACTGAGCATCTGTTTGTGTTGTAAAGGAATTTCCACTTTCAA
>NW_017306906.1:795385-825906 GCF_000935625.1 Nanorana parkeri | reverse complement strand
TATATATATATATATATATTTAGTATTTAATTCAAATATATATAAGCTATATGACATCTATTGTCTAGTGTGTGTTAGCTATTAAAAGGCTGTGCCATTTAACACTTTGATGAGTCCTTACTGTAACATGAGGCCAGTAACTGAGTCTGGGATATCATTTTGCCTAAAGCACTGTCATGGCTAATCAGGTGTATCAGGATCACAGCTGCGGAACTCGTAGGGATTAAGGAGGTTAGGGGGAAGGTCAGTGAGCGGCTCCCAATTACACCAAGTGCGGTAGGGAGACCGCACTCATCATATACTTCCTTAGCCAATTAGGGGGGACGGTCACTGTGAGTAGTGGTTAGCAGTACCCACTCCTGCCGCCAGGAGCACCAACCTGCAACTACTGTGGAATTATAAGTATGGCAGCAGAATTCTTAGGCAGTCTTTCAAATAGCAACGACTACTACCTTTATGCATCCAAACACATCAACTCTAAACAATGACAGCTCTAGCACGCGGTGTAGGAACATGCAGTTAAGCACAGGACAGATATGTATATCAAGCACTTGGTTATTGATCTATGGTATTTTGCAGAGTAACAGTTAGCACATACAGCAGCAGAATTGGCAAGCACAGGAGCAGAAGACACTGCTTAGGCAATTGGATCACATACAGTTTACATGCACTTCAACTAGTACACAGTGTCTTTAAATGATTAGTTTGAGAGCAGTTCATATAATGGCAAGATTAGCAAGCACAGTAACACACAGCAGTCTCTGAGGCACTTGGGTCAGAGACCCACGATACTTGCAGTTAGCTGTTTGGATAGCTCTTAGCTCACAGCGGCAGGGGTAACTGGCATGTCTGAGGGCTCTGCGTGTTCGGATGCTGCTGAATTCCGACTCTCTTTCCTGCAGGTTCTCTGTTTCGTCACTCGAGTCTCCAAAATGAGAGAACGCCGAGTAACGAGCCAGCTGACCTTTACCCTGGTAGCCGCGCCCCGTGGGAGGAGCCGCCGTGACGTCATGCACGAGACGACATGTCGCTGGAGTGCGGGGACACGCCGGGTAAGTCTGTGACAAGCACATGTGTCAAGCACAAGCTCATATGGCCCTCACACTTTTCCTGCAGCTGTGGCACCTCCTAGTCTCCACTCCCACCTTGTCTCAGCAGTGAGCCACAGAGAGGAGGACAGACCACTTTGGATATACTGACTAGGGAGGCACCATTACTAATACCAGTATCGGTGCTGATACTAGGCATTTCCACTCGTACTCATGAAAATGACTTGATACTCAGCACCAATAATGACACTTTAAATGTTTAAACCAAAGCCAGTGCTGTAAACAGGCACTGAAAAAGGCTGCCAAAGTCCTCAACAAGGTCCTGGCAGACTTCCTGTGAATTGCGGTGCCTGTTTACAGTGCCAGCAGCATATCTCCTCCTTCCTGTGGATCCACCCCATCCGCACCTGCCAAGACCAACCGGGACCCCTGGTGAGTCCGCACAGCCCTCCTTAGACCTTAGACCCTGCACAGCCATCTGAAAGCCTGTACATCCCACCATAGACCCCAACACAACCCACTTAAGAGTCCACACAGCCCAACATAGACCCCACACAGCCTACCTGAAAGTCTGCAAAGCCCACCATAGAATCTGCACAGCCACCTGAGAACCCGCACAGCCCACCATAGAATGTGCACAGCCACCTGAGAGTCTGCACATCCCACCATAGACCTCACATAGCCCACCATAGAGTCTGCACAGCCAACCATATAATCTGCACGTCTGAGAGTCCGCACTATTACACAAATTGCCATTATTTTTCTTAAACTTCTACTTTCAGAGCTAGTTATTCAGTTATTACTGAAACCAGTAATAATCAAAATGCAGAGGCAATTTAATATGATGAAGAGTAGATATATTTCTATAGTATTACAGGTACAAGTATATTTATAAAATAGTTACTTTTATATAAAGTTAATACTTTATATAGTCTTACAGATGTTATAGGAGGGCAACCATAATGCTACACGCAATTAAATTGAGTTTGACACCCCTGCCCAAAAGTTGCAAATGCCACAAATGTTTAGTCTCCGAAAACTACCAAAAATTCACTTACCAATTAATTTGTCACTTTGAGCTTTACAAAGCTGGCAGACTTGCCATTAGTAAAAAATTGGCAAGGCATAACCTGATGTCAAGGCCAAGCCTGCAACTCTGGGCAACGCCCACAATATTGCAGTCTATTTAGTTATATGTCTTCTTATTTTCCAGTTATGGACAGTTTTATATTTGGGAAAAAAGCTGAAGGATGCCTAACCCTACCATATCTTTTGCCAAATGATGCATAATGGTACTGTTATCCATTTTTTTTCTGAATTGTTAGATTTGTTGGTTATTCTGCATGGTTGCATAATCACCAAGAAATATAAAACTATTTTACAGGACTTGGTACACTTATGGGGACAACACAGTTCCTTCATAATGTTCCTATAGGTCAGCATTGATTACATAGACACGTTTCATATAACTTAAACCTCAGATTTATATTTCTTTTACACAAATCTAAGCAGAGCTACTCCACATATGCAGTGTTTTCTATTCTTTGCAATTACAATTATATTGTTTGTGTAGTAATCACTTTACATTCAGCATCACTATTGTTAAAGTGTTATGTAAGACTATTGACTACAATGTGAATATGTTTGTATTTATGTTAAACTTAACACCATTGCTGTTTACCATTTAGCTGTTATGTTTCCTGCTGAAAAAATGATTAGGAATCATCTCTTAAAAAAATAAAACATTTGTGTCACCAGTAGGGCTGCAGATTTATGTACTATGAAAAAATGACCCTAAACATGTAACTAGCAGTTTCAGAGGTGAGACATAATTCCTAAGAGTGCTTTCCAAGGACATAACACAGAGCAAATTAATCACTTTTTAGATAGCTTTTATTAATACTTTTGGAGTGTTTTAGCATCTGTTCCTAAATTACCTGAAATAGATGCATGCATTCGTTTTAATGCAAGAACACTAACTTACCATTATCAAGAGGAAATTGTGCATGCTAACCAAATATGAAACATGAACATTCGCTAATTGAAGCAATACACACTTCACTGTTTTTACACAGTTATGTTGAATTGAATTATACTGCAATTTCCTATACAAGGCATGATAAAAAGAATAAGACCAGATGGCAATCACAGACTGATTTTACAGAAATAGGCACATTTCCTGTTAATTAAAGAAGAAATATTTCTGAATGGGAAATGTAAAAAGAGCATGCAAGTGTATTAACTGTTTTTATAGAAAACGGAAAAGAAAAATAACCTATTTTAGATGTATTTAAGTGGCAGAAAAAAGAAAAAACATACAGTAGAAAATCTGGTTTGTTTATACTATTTATTTTTGCATATGAATAATCTTTACATATAGTTTACCAGATTCCCTAGACTGAGATTTAATGGTATTATAGTAAAAGATCTAAAACAATTAAAAGTACTGGGAAATAAACCTAAACACGGATCTACTAAAATGTGAAAATTTGGTATGGAATAATAGAAATATTGGTTTTAGTTCAGTCTTAACGCTCTATTTAATATAATAGGCTAATACTACATATACACCAACATTTCAATCAAATCAATTTTAATTCTACCTCTATCCACTATCCTTTCAACCACTTTCATATTTGGGAATGTATACTTACTCTCTCATAAATATAGGGGTCTATTCACGAAGCAGCCGAAGGATCTAGCCGTAGCTTCGGCCGATCCTTCGGCTAGCTTCGGCCCCAGGACGCATTCGGTTCAGTAGAACTGAAGGGCTGCTGTACGGGCTATTCACAATAGGCCGTACAGCTCCCAAACTTAGCCAAGCGGCTCAGTCGAGCCGAAGGCATATGAAGCTGGCCAACAGCCTGCCTCTGGCAGCTGGGCGGAGCCAGCCATGATCTTACGGCTGGCTCAGGTCACTTGCAGAGAGATCAGCGTCCCTGGTTACCAGCTAACCAGGGACACTGATCTCCAGACAGAAAACTCTCCCGGGCGCTCCAGGAGTCTCCAGCTCCCGGCCGCTATTGAAATAGCCAATAGGAATCTAGCAATGCATTCCTATGGGCAACAATTACTTATTTATTTTTTCTATTCCGACACGGCTCCGTGTCAGAATAAAGAAAAACAAAAGAAAAATCAGTGTTTCTCTCCTGGGCAGCCAGGAGAGGGAGACTCCCAGAGCGCCCAGAAGAGTTCTTTTTTTTTTCTTTTTTTTGACGGCGGATTAGCCGATCCAGATGTTGAGTCGAACTGAGCTGAGTCGAACTCCTCCTGCACTTCGGGTCGGCCAAACATGCTGAGCATGTTCGCCCAACCCGAAACCACGTGAAGCCACACGATGTATGGCTGATTTCAGCCGATATACGGCTGAAATCAGCCGTACCAGCCTGAAGTGAATAGCTGAACAGCGTTCGGCTCACTACACTTCAGGTCGGTCTTTCACTCGGCTGCCTACGGCAGCTTAGTGAATAGACCCCATAGTCTTTCACAGATTATAAAACTTGAAATGCCTGAGCAAAATAAGGATTTTCAAAAATTTTGATCTTCAAGCATCATTTATGATTGGGAAATGTTTGCTTACACATGTCTGGAAAAACTACTCTTATACAGAGAGAGAAAGTAAAGTGGCAGAATGCTGTAAAACTAAATGGAACAATGTAAGAGATGAAGTGGCAGAGATTTGATGGGTGCGTCAGCGCCGATAAGGCGGGCGACAGGCACTCAAAAGTCCGGTGCACAGGAAGTGATGGCAAGGGGGAGGAGTTTGGGAACTCCAGTTGCTATGGCAAGGTGTTTCAAAGTTTCTGATTGGCTGAGAAGCCGGCTCCATGCTCCCTCATCATAACACGGCACCTGGCTTCCTGATTGGCCAGCTTCCCGACCAATCAGGAATTCGAGCAGCAGGTCATTACACGCTGCTCGGCTTCCTGATGCTGGAATTATTAGGCTAGGCATCGGAGCATTTGAGAGAGTACGAGTACAAGCCCAAATACTCGGCATCGATATCGGTGCATCCCTACTAGAGACTTACCTGAATTAAGGGGAACCAAAAACTGGAAAGGGCCTCCTTTTTACATGACTGACAAGATAAAATAAATGTAAAGGATTGCTCTTACTTAAACTTTTATAATTTGTTAGGTTCATATACTATGCTTTGCTATTTGCCTTGGCATACAAATGCTAGGTATAAGAAACTCAAAAACCTAGCTAATACCCAAGCAACAGATAGAACTATACAGTACTAACCAATCATCGACACATGCTGATAAATGCTTATATAAGAAAACATCAGTGCCACATCATTACCAATTGATCTAAGCATACATCTTCTGGGGGTGGGCTTCATAGCTATTTTAAAATGACAAATGCACCATGACAACACTTTAGTTATTGTTTACTTACTAAAATAGAATTGACAATAAATTCCTTGATTCCTCTGTATCAACTAAAACAAAATAGATAGCAGCATTGGCTATTTATGTGAAGTAAAAAAATTAGTATATGAACAATAGTGTTCTGTAGTATATACCCTGTTTCCCTGAAAATAAGACCTACCCCGAAAATAAGACCTAGTACTATTTTTGGGAATTGCTAAAATATAAGACCTACTCCGAAAATAAGACCTAGTTGTGACCATTCCCAGGGCCAGCAGTGGCATAAGGGGGAACTTGAGGCAGGAGGCAGGAGAGAATCAGTGCTGCCAACGAAGCCAGCGCTAGAGGAAGCGAGGCGCCACCGGAGGGAGCAGAGCCGCATAAGCCGATGCTTCCTTTATAGCGCCGGCTCCTGTCACAGGCGAAGTGATACCAAATGCACTCCGCCTGTGTGGAATAAATAGTGAAAGCACGCTTCGCTCATTCTGGCCAGCAATTGGTTAGCAAATTGCTCTTGGAAAGGTACGGCACCCCTGATTGCCCTGATCACCATATTTTTGTACATGAAGACCTACCCCGAAAATAAGCCCAAGTGTGGTTTTTTTGAACCAAAAAAAAATAAGACAGTGTCTTATTTTCGGGGAAACACGGTAGCAGCACTGGTTTGCATACCTACCATCATCATATTCTAAGTAGCGTAGTATGAATCTCTCAATAATCTGGAACCAAATTCACATAACGAAGAGCTGTATGAGGAGAAACAATACTATTACAATAGATATAAATGCACCACTTTATCTGTTTTTATACCCACTGTAGGTTCATGTGCCCATGGTTGATGTCATTTGTAGAACCACTTTCTTATTGTTAGTACAAAGCTAACCATTGAATCAAGTGGTTGCTGCCTCTACATTAAAAGGAAATTATTCATAGTTTCTGCTGTGTCATTTAAGTGATTTGAAGTAAAAACATGTCTGTGTTGAAATTCAAATAGCTTATATACAGTATAACTGAAATATAAAGTACTAGGAGGTGTGACTACATACCCTGTTTCCCCGAAAATAAGACCTACCCCGAAAGTAAGACCTAGCACTATTTTTCAAGATTCCTGTAATATAAGACCTACCCCGAAAATAAGACCTAGTTTGGTGGTAGCATGTGAGGGGGAACTTGAAGAGCAGGAGAGATGGTATCAGCCTGCAGGGACATACTGTATTAAGGGGATGACAAGGGACTCCCTCCGGCCAGCGCAGTGACAAGGAGCACTCCAGTGCCATACTTCACCAACTGCTGCCCCCCCAAAGGCACTGCTTAATGTAATGGTACTGTACTGTACTGTAATGTGTACCGGTAAATGGTACCGTACTTTACCACGCTGCCCACTGTCTGATGTCCCCACTGCTGCACCGCTGGTACCACTGTCCCTGACGGCAAAGCATGCCAGCACTGTAGAAAGCAAGGCTGCAGCGGAGGGAGCAGAGCCGCATTAGCTGTTACTTCCTCTATAAAGCCAGTTACTGTGACAGGCAGAGTGATACCAGATAACTTTGGATTGTTGTAAATTTTAATGCACATTAAAAAAAAAGACATCCCCTGAAAATAAGACCTAGTGTGTTTTTTTGGGGCAAAAAAATATAAGACACTGTCTTATTTTCAGGGAAACACGGTATAAACCCATACAATTTTCAGTTTATCTTTTGTACACTGCTATATACCCTTACATATGTCTAGCAAAGTTGTGCATAAAAACAGGGATTCTTAGTTAATATATATTATAATGCATGTCCCAATAAATCAAAGTAATCACTCTGTGGTCATTCCCTACTCTATTGCGCAAAATACCAAATACTTACTTGCTTATAGCATTCTTTGATGGAAATAAAGAACCAAAATAAGGCAAACTGACACAACTGAAGAAGAACTACAGACTCAGGTCTGGTCACTGACCTAAAAGTGTAAAAGTGATGCGCTAGTGAAATGTAAATAGAAATAACATGATGTGATTGTGTTAGTGATTTCCACTGAATATCCACTCTCTAGCTGACAAATGATTCTCTTACAGTGGACCTGTACTAAAACATATTAGTAAGGTTTGTGCATGCTGTATGTTCACTACACTTTGTAAGTGTGTTGGATTTGTTTTTAATAAAAGTTGTTCACAGAGGTTTATACTATGTGACACTCCATGTGTTTTTTATTGAGAGATATTGGGAGAGCCCAGCAACATGGTGCAACGAGACCCTTGGGAATTCCTGACCCCAAAATAAGGGGATAAACTTGGTTGACATTACTAATATATTTAAGTATACTGTATGCTCACTGTAAGAGGTCAGTCTATGTCCACAGGAGTGGAGGAATTCACTTACACAATCACAGAACACTAACACAATAACAGATTTTGCGTGAATATGTGGTGTGACATGGATTTATTAATGGAAGAAACATTGCAGGGTTGTTTTTTTTTTCTTCAAACAATTGTATATCACATGACCTCTAGTTTTCACACTATTAGAAAGTATAATTTGTTTATACTTTTATATATTGATTGTATTTATTCATTAATTGTTGTGACATAAATAAATATATTTGGGCATGTTTTTATGATTTATTTGTTGCATGCTATTTTTATTTATATTTTACTAGCTCTGCACTTGCACACTTTTATTTCATTAGATGATACATTCATTATTGGTGTTAGCTGCTTTATATGTCTATGGATGTATTTATTTTTTAGTTAGGGGGAGTGCAGAAGGTTACAACTATATGATTTTGGTTTTCTACAGCCACTTGCCTGCAGTCCAATTTAATTGATTGGTGTATAGCTTTAAGATACCCATACCTTTCTAAAAATGTAATAAACATACAGAATAACATAAAACAAATACCACCCAGTCATTGCTAGCAATCTAATAGCTGAGCAGTATTTCCCCAGGTATGCATGATTGGACACATGCATACCCGGGGAAATACTGCACAAATGTTGCTGGTGAAAAAGTCCAACTTTTAGATGTTTGCGAAGTGTTTAGACTCTATCCAAATGTATAATTGTGTGTTAAAAATATGTTTTTACTTTATAATGTGTTACACAAAGAAATGGTTTTGTAAACATATTCAAGTACATTTCATTTCTTAACTCTTTTAATTTCATAAATAATTAAAGTTGTGCATTTGACTTACAAACATTCTGTATTTTTAAATTTATTCATAATAAATCATGAATCCCAATTAGACTGTAATGCACTGAATCTCAGTATAACATTGCAGTGCTCCTTCTTGCCAGAAATAAACATATCCAGTACATTAAAAATTAACAATTAATCATGCTCCTCGAACTTAAGGTATCAGACACACTGGTGTATCCTAAAGGGAAATGCATACACTGTTCATACATTTATTCTACATTATTCTGTTGTAAATAATAAGTAAAACATATAGATATTTGTCATTCTACACAGGGAACTGCATTTGTAATTTGACTAATTAATCTATTTGACCAATTCTTCAGAGTAGATGCTAGGAAAGGATTTGATTTGTCACTACACTGTGAAGAGCTAATCTTGCGAGTATATACATTCTAAAAATGTTATGAATATACAAAGTAAATTCAAAATATCACTAAATGTTGTCAACTGGTTATTTACTAATGGTTCACCAGACAGGTTACAAGACATTCCACACTAATTGTGTTAATTGGAGTCCTCTGTCAACTGTCCCATTTAGAAGCATTTATGGATGTTAATGCCTTGGAAATAGGTTTTTGTGCTTGTAAAAAATAACTTGAATTAAATATGTGAATTTCTAATTCTGTTCAGCCTTAGTTGTGAATTAGGCATGCTTGTCAAACAGTAGAGTCAGGCCTGTGATCTCTTTGCAAGACTACTCTTCATTTAAGCAATAGAGCCTGCTTTAGTCACAGGTGCCACTTCAGTCTGTCATTGGATAATAAGGAAGGAAAGGCACTCTGGTAAGGCCATCCCTATGCTCTCCTGTAAACCTGTGTGCAATGTTAATCTGTCAGTACTGTGAGAGGAAATACAGATGTGGCTAGATAATATTGCTAGTAAGTAGGCAGGCGTGTAGGGGAAATGATTAAAGGGATAGATCTTAAAGTGACCCTGCTGCTATAGTAATGGTTTTCAGTCAAGCCATATCTGTAAAAGAAGAATGATATTCACTTTTCCTGCTGCCCGTATTACCATGTGGCCCTGTAATCCTCAGAAATATTAATTCAGTTTACAGGGAAACCTATATTGCCAGTAAGGGTGATCTCTTGGACCCCCAGATGCTCTTACTGGTTACTCCTGCTCCACACATTAACCAGGGACGTGTGGTCAGGGGAGGCAGGGCCTCACCTAGTATCATGGAGGAAAAAGCTGTTTCTCCATTCAGATTGGCTTGTAACAGGTTACACAGCTGGGAAAGCCTCCCTGCTATGTAACCTGTCATGGATGGAGTGCTGCCTGTTAAATACATCATCCTGCTTTTGACAAATATTGAGGTTACACAGCAGTGGGCTTCCCCACTGCTTGTGTAATCTAGCTAGTGAGGCAAGAGCTGTCACAGCCTCTATTCTTTGTTAGAGGCGTGCGCTCTGTGGATGGTTTGGACCAATGGCAAAGCACCATTGGTCCAAGCTGTCCAATCAAAAAAGAAAGAAAAAACAAACATTGAGGCCATCAATCTTGATGCCTCAGCAGTGACAAGCAAGTGAGGGGCAGGGAGGCTACTCCCTGTCTCCTTCCTCCTCCCTCCCTCCTTCACACTAGCCGGGGCTTCATCGGGATGGGGATGGGTCTTTGTTGGGATGAGGTGGGGCTTTGGTGTGCTGGGGAATGCCTCACCAAGAAGCGAAGGTACCGCATGTAACGGCATTAACAGGATACAGTAATGATGTAGAGGAATCAGTAAGAGCTGAGGAGTATGTACACTCTTCATTATTAGGTAAACCTTTATTTAAAGCATTTAGTATAGCAATAGAGCTCCTACAATTTTGGGGCCCTTTCACCCTTAGGTGGTTTGTTCATTAAGGAAAGCATTCTAACATACATGGGGGGGTTTATCCAAACTGGAGTAGAAAGAAAATGGAGTAGCTGCTCAAAGTAACTAAATCAACTTCTCTTTTCAGTTTGTTCAGTTAAGCTTTGAAATGAAAGATAGAAGTTTATTGGTTGCCATGCACAGCTGCTCCAGATTTTGTCTGCTCCAGTTTTGATAAATCCCTCTTCAATAAGTTAAAAATTAAAGTGCATTTAATTAAGGCAGTCATTTGATATGGACCAAAAATCAAAACAAGAAACATGTTTTCCTACACGGCACTCTTTTCATTAGGAATAAAAGTCAACCATGCAGTATATCACTAAAGTAAACAAAAAGTAATCACTAAAATATATTGCATCTATAAGAGATAAAACCTAAAGGAATGTAATGTAACTAGACACAAAAATCAAACTGTGCAATAAAATTGTTGCAAGGATAATGAAGAACCAAACCCATATAACATTTACAAAAAAAATAGAATACCAGGTAAAAGGAACAAAATACCAGGTAAAAGGAACAATAAAATAGGTTATAATTAAAAAGCATATTAAATTTGGGGTTAAATAAAAGTCAGTTGCACTTAAAAAAAAACAACAGAAAAATAGGACACAATGGTGTCAAACTGAATACGGCAAACCAGCTGGTCTGTGGGAAAAAAAGAATGAACATCATTAAAGGATCATTTTGATTTGGTACAATTTAGCACAATGGTGAGTGCTTAGACACCACTCTTGAAGTCCTTTTGTCTTTCAACAAAATTACATATTCTAATATCTCACCAGTTTCAGGTTGTCAGGTATTTCTCCTTTGATACAGTCCTCAGTATTGCTTAGTAGCTTTCCTCAGCAAGTAGCTCGCCACACACCTGTCTAACTCTGGCAACTCCACACCTCCCGCGTGCCACTGACTCTCTCTCAGTCTGTCCAACAGGTCCCTCGGGTGCCAGGGCTAATCTCAGCCGCCTGATCAGTCCAGTCTGGTAATTGGTAGCACCTGGCCACAGGACATCTCACCCAAGACTCTTAGAAATCTCCAGTGTCCCAAATCCTAGCTACACTCAAGAAAATAATCTGGTAAAAAATGAAAAGCCAGCTTATTCCCTTTTTCATCCTGGAACCTCTCAGCCCCTCTGGCTGAGAGTCATGGGTGCCAAAGCTGTCTAATTACACCTTAGTATTGCTAATATATAACAACATATACATATTATACATTAATAAAATGTGAAAATCAATATTGTAAAATAACTAAAGGTATCTATTACAATCATAATTGAAAGTGTGTACTTATGGAAATTAAACTATAGTGTTGTTTTAAAGCATGTTAAGTATTTTTAATATGTAAATATAAACAACTAAATCAATACTTAGAAATCACTTGAAAGTGGTAAAAATGTATTACTTATTTTACATCCTGTTTTTTTATTCTCTTATGAGGTTCCCATCGACTGGCATACACATATCTGTGAGTTTTCATGAGAATGTTGCTATCAAGCATGCTCACTGTGCTTTATTTGCAGTACAATAGTTTTTGCATGGATTCCCATGCACTTGAAAATAGGCAGCTAATTTTATACCTGACATTTCTTATGTAATTTATGTGAAAGTAATTATTTACAGCTGTAGTATTTTTTGCTTTGTTTTGTTTATTGCCTGACATGTCCACTTTAAGTTTCCTTTTATGTGTGTGTGCACTTCTAGTATATTTCATACACACCGGATGGTAAATAGAAATCAACAAAGTAGACCAGTTGTTTATCACACAGATGAATTCTAAAGCTGTACTGAATCGATGTAGATTACATTTGCCATTTAACTGCACTTTTTATAGATTTTGCAGAAGCATTTTATTTTAGATTATACCTGAGAACAGATCTATACAATAGGAATTGTTTTAATCTTGTTTGCAAATCGGCTCTCTGCTAAAATTAGATTTAGAGTAGTTGCTTCATACACTATTTCTGACTTTACAGAAAAGAATTTAATATGAACAGAAATTAATATTGTTGCAGAAAGTGGCTTGCATTGCATTTATATTTTTTTTCCTTAATTGCACATTGCAGAATAAAAATGTATGAACATCACAAATACTAACAATTTATAAAGCTTAGGAGAAACCGATATTTTTCAAATACCAAATGATTTTTTAAAATGCATCATTGCTGCATTTTCCAAAATGCCAATTCTAGATACCTTTGTTTGCCAGTTTTGCCATAGGTAGGAGAATAAATATATGTGAAGTGTATAAAAATAATATTAATTAACTCTTCACAGTATAATATGTAATCATTTTTCTGTACCATTTAACTCTAATGTATCCCTATGTGTTTTATGGGCCCCAGATCACACGAGCGCAGTGCTTTCCATTCCGGACAAAGAAAGATACGGCATGTCACATTTTCTCTGGTCTGGAAAGAGCACAAATAGTCTGGATTTTCACAGGAGGTTATTGATACGCTTTTGAAATCCCTGAAGGTGTCCACTTTTTCTGTATGTTGTAGCATGTGGATGGTGATTTCCACATGGGCAATAGACCACGGCATTGTCATTTTTCTCAAATCTCATCTGAGGCGATCCTGGGGTTCCTCCGCACAGGTCTGGACAAAAGGATGAGCCTTAGTTCCCTCACGGTACAGGTGTCGGCTACATCAGCCATTACTGGGATCAGGTGAAGGTGGTGAGTAAAGTATATCGCCCTAATAGGCTTCTTTATCTGTCTTGGGATGTTCCTCTAGTTTTGGAGGCTCTTTCATGACCTCCCTTTGAGCCGATACAGTTTATTTCTATGCAATTCTTGTCATACAAGATGGTCTCCTTAGAGGTCTTGGCTTCAGGTAAGGAGGGTGTCGGGGCTCCAAGCCTGTGGTTGTGGTCAACCCTTTCTCATTTTTCATGAGGATAGAGTAGTTCTGAGAACTGTATCAGGTTTCTTGCCGAAGGTTCATGCTAGTGTTCATGTGAATCAGGATATTATCCTTCCCGCTCTCAACTCAGAAGGGATGAAAGGATGTTTGAGCCTAGTCCGGTGTCTGAGGACATATGTCGAAGGATGTAAGGACTGGGAAAAGTCCAGAAGGCTGTTTATGATTACGGCAGGAGCCAGGAAGGCATTGGCAGCAGCCAAAACTTCCTTAAGCAGATGGCTTGTGCTCACCATCATTAACGCCTGTCAAACAGCGGGAGTCTCCCCACCAAAAGGCATCGGGGTTCACTCCACAAGGGCCGTGTCCTCCTCATGGGCAGCAGCAGCTGGAGTTTCAGTGAATCAAAATTGCAGGGCAGCAACATGGGCGTCTAGGTCTACCTTTTGTTAGCATTCTCGACTGGACGTCAGGGCTGCAGTGAATGACCACTTCGGTAGAAGTGTTTTGCTCTCTCGAGTTGGAGTCGAGTGGTACATTTATTTTTCGCATTCAATTATGTTTGCTTATGGATTTTGTTCCCACCCTTACTTTTGCTTGGGTAATCCCCATTTGTCAGCGCTGCCATGGATATGGCCAGGAAAACAGAAAATGTAATCATACTTACCGTAATTTTCTTTTCCTGGTTATCCTCCATGGCAGCGCTAGGCTCCCACCCTATGGAGTTTTTAGCTTGTTACTAGACTGGGAAAGTAAGCAGGAGGAGGGGCTTTTATAGAGAGGGTTAGGCCTTGTTTAACCCTTTTGGTTCCTGTCAGCTAGGGGTAATTGGATCTAAACCCATTTGTCAGCGCTGCCATGGAGTATAACCAGGAAAAGAAAATTACGGTAAGTATGATTCAATTTTCTGTTTTCTGCCCTACCTGCCTATTTCTTAGTTATGTTTCATGACAATTAAATGAAAAAAGCTCTCTATTCAATTAAAGCACACATTAAGCCCCAATCTTCAAATGTGTTGATACTGAAAAAGTGTGTTTTAGAAAGGGTTCTGTAAATTATCAGTACTCGATGTCCTCCAGGCATGAAAGAGAAGCCCATAGATCTGCTGTGCTAATCTTATACTACAAGGGTGGTCTCAAATATTAAAAATGTATTATAGATATTAAAAAGCAATGTGCATATTGTTTCCTGTTTGAGAAATGGGAGCCAGCAACAGAAAATTAAGCAATAATATTTGTTTATTAAAGGCCTGTGTGAACATTCTACCTGTTAAAGTTCAAAATAAATTGTAAAGTAATTGAAAGAAGAACTCTGGGCAGTTAAAAACATAACCCTTGCAGTGGGGCTACCGCTAACCCTAAGGCCACCACCTGAAATTGGATGACAAAAAGGTCTAACCACAGAGGGCAAAGGGGATTCTTTTCTGTTAGAGTGGTAAAATTGTGGAACTCTCTTCTACAAGCAGTGGTATCAGCAGAAAGTGTGGAATCATTCAAAAATCAATTAGCTACTTTCCTCAGAGACCATAACATACAGGGGTATAGGTACACTTAGTGGCTGGAACACACAGATACTCACACACTCACAAAAGGTTGAACCTCAAATACTATATCTGCTGTTATTCACATGCTGAAAATCAGCTTTATGTACCATAAACCTCAAAATTGATGGATTGATTTAATAGTTTCTACTTAAAGTAGACCTTAAAAGTGAAAATGTTACATGTTATAGAGAACATCTAGAAAAGTTAGTTGTGCCTACACAGTACCCTAAAAATGCAGAAGGGGTGGAGGAGTGTGCATGTATATGAAAAGCAATCTGATGGTGAATGCGTGAGACAACATCGCTACAATGACTTGTGAGGGTGCAGAGTCTTTACGGCTGGAGCTACACACACATCTGAAATTAATTATAAGCTGATTTTTGGTGTATTTCTATAGGTCTCAAACATAAAGAAAGAATAGGAGACCCAGCTCCTCTCACTGAAATGGCTGGGGAACAGGACAATGGTATTATGGGAGACTTCAATTATCGTGACATAAATTGAATTTATGGAACTGCACACTCAAGTAAGACATGGAGTTTCCTGAAGTTGTTGCAGGACAATTTCACTAGTCAAATGGTGGAAGTCCCAATTAGGAAAAATGTCCTGTTAGACCTAATAATTTCAAACAATATGGAACTGTTTGCTGACGTAGAAACTAGGAACAAGAGAGGCTTGATCAACTACTGCAAGCACCAAAACCACAAGCCCCTAATGTGGAACCTGCTCCAACATACCCAGAGGATACCTATAGCCCTTGTCAGAACCTGAACATAAGGTATTAAAGGAATATATTGATGAAAACCTTACCAAGGGCTTTATAAGACCATCTACATCACCTGCTGGTAGAGGAATATTCTTTGTTGACAAAACTGATGGAGGACTATGTCCTTGTGTTCATTGTAAGGCGTTAAATACTATAACCATAAAAAAATCGCTACCTTTTACTATTGATGCATGAGCTATTAGAGATGCAACATACAGCTAAGATTTACAGTAAAATAGATTTGCACAGGGGGCGTGGCGAGCAACCGACCAAGATGGCCGCGGCCTGAGCCTGCTCCGTAACACCGATCCCCGGGACAGCATCTCAAAGCTATCATAAGCTTACCCTGCTCATACTGGACTGCTCGGGGACGTCAGGCGCCTTCTCCGCTACACGCGGAAGTGAAATGAAACGAGGCAAGAAGCAGAAGGAGCCGCGTTTCGTCCGCGGGCCGAATGAATCCAAGATGGCGGACGCACACAGTAGTGGGAACACGAGGGCATCCATGTCACCGGTACCAGAGGTATTTGACTCATCCTCCCTGGATAGCCTACCCCTCACCCCTGCTGAGAACCAGGAGAGTGTCCGTGACTCAGCACTGCTGGACAAGTTTCGCTGCATGCTGCAGACAGAACTGCTGGCAGCCACAAATAAACTAGCAGCCACATTGACCAAAGAGATCAGGGAGATTGGTGCCCGCACAGATCTCCTAGAACAAAAAATGGACAATGTGAT
Source organism: Nanorana parkeri (assembly GCF_000935625.1). Taxonomy (NCBI): domain Eukaryota; kingdom Metazoa; phylum Chordata; class Amphibia; order Anura; family Dicroglossidae; genus Nanorana; species Nanorana parkeri. The sequence goes on along the minus strand of NW_017306906.1, from coordinate 809,546 downwards.
CGCAGTTGTAGAATCACAGGAGAAGGAGATGGATGCCTATTCCGATAAACTGTCAATAGCATTGGATAAGCTAGAGGATCTGGAGAACAGGCCGCGGAGAGGAAACCTGAGGATCAGGGGCCTGCCTGAATTCATGGAGGACTTAACCTCATCAATTACTGCTCTCTTTCAAGAATTATTGTTTGGTCACGGATCGGTCTAAATAAGCAAATATGCAAACCTGAATTAGGGCGTATAATTAGTTGGATCTCCAGGCAGGAACACCAATCTCTTTTTTTTTTTTCTTAAATTGTGTTCTCAAGAAGCCTTTGGCTCGTGTTTTCCCTGTTCCCCGTGTGAGATCGACTATAGCCCTTTCCTAAAAATTAGTTGTTACTTCTTCTATTATCCATTATATAGCACCTTCAAATCTGCTCACATCTGTGTTTTTATAAGGTTTTATTCTTATCTACACAGCCGTATAAATTAGAGACACGTGAATTGAACAACATGGCATACACATTGGGAGACGAAATAGACGAGGAAATAAAGGAAGCGTTTAATTTGGGAAATCCACAAATGATAGAAATAGAGGGTACCACAAAGGATAAATTTAAAGAACATAAAAAATTAATTATTAAACATTTAAATAGAAAGTGGGATGTCATGTCACTTGAATCTTATGTACAAACAAAAATAATACCAAGAGGCCTAAGGGAAAAAATTATACCGGCAGAACATCTACAAAATGAACGATTTCTGACCAAATGGAGAACACAATGCACTGAACATGGGCTAACACTCATTAAATTAATTGTCGAGGAAGAAAGACTACAAATGCAAGATCTTGAATTGCAAATAAAGGAAAGTTCGGAGGGATTAGAACCACTGAAAGATTCAGAGATCTTTAATAAATATAATGACTCACTACGCAAAGAAGTAGAAAAAGCCCAAAAAAATCTAAGGTGCCGGTGACACTTATATCGAACACAAAGGAATTTTCGAGTGTAAAAAGGATCCTTAAGGAAAAGAATCTGTGATCAAACTAAAGAAAAACACACTCTGTAAACTGGAAACGAGACGTCCTCACTGGTTAACAGTGCACATACAGGGTTGTTCCACAGGGAGTCCAATAGGAAGATAACAGGCAGAAGCACTTAACACGTTCTCTTTGTATCAGAGGGTTTTTAGGGTAAATTGTTTATGAGGATCGATCCGCAAATATTTATGTATGTTTGTAACCTAAGAGTTTTTTAATGGTGAGAGATGGTTTGAAGGTGATATCTTTATTGCACGATGTTTCTATGAATTTTTCCAATAAATTTAACTTTTTTGCATACTAGCTGCTTGTCCGGATCCTTTAGTTGACCGCTATTGACTCGTTACCTTCTAACGGGTTAACCCCCCCCCTTGTTTTCTTTGCTTGAACCTGATGCCTCCCTCCCAGCTGGTCACATCCCCACAGAACGAAAGCCTGGTCACATCCCCACAGAAGGAAAGCCAACGTCCACCACCACCAAGTCCGATCTGGGAAAAGCGGCAGACGAGGAGAGCCACTCCACAGAAAAAGCGGGGGGAAGTTCCCCCTTCATTTGACCCAGCTTGAAGACCCTCCAGGCAGCTGTTACTCAGCTCTATGGTCACCACTGTTCGTTTATTTGACCGGCATACTCCAATGCTGCCCGATTACCTCTGAGACAGTTATTGTACTGTCACACTTCCCGCGTTTGAGGACTCGATTACATAGCTCCTGCTGAGGCTCCTGCTTTGAAAAAGTTTACTTTTGTTATAAGACGTTTTATCAGCAATAATCTATTGTGATATTCTGGGGATGTGTTTAGTTCAAGTCCCTATATTGCTTAAGTTCCAGTTTAGCCTGTTGCTCCTCCCTGGCACCCTATTATACCATCCCGTTGCCCTATAACTATAATCTGCATTTACCTGTTCTGTGGCCTCCATGTACAACTCACTTAGAACTGGTCTCCAATTGCAATCCTCCTCCCTCCTTAGCGTACGTTTCAATGATACCTAAACCTGACAAAGATCCCAGCAACCCCAATAAGTATAGACCCATATCTCTATTAAACATTGACCTTAAAATTCTCACCAAAATATTGGCCACCCGTCTCAATTCTATACTTCCCTACATTATCCACAGGGACCAGGTAGGTTTCATACCAGGCAGACAGGCTGGGGATAACATATGCAAAATAATCCACTTGATTCATACCCTCCAGTCTCGCAATATCCCAGGTTTCATACTGTCACTGGACCTGCAGAGGGCCTTTGATTCCATCTCCTGGGAATATCTATATTATATACTACACAAATGGGGCTTTGGAGACTCCTTCTTGACCTGGATGCGAGTCCTGTATTCGGACCCGAAGGCCCAAGTGAAGTACCTGGGCCATCTTTCACAGGAAATCCCAATCAAGAGAGGCACCCATCAGGGCTGTCCCTTGTCTCCAGCTCTTTTTGCCCTGGCGATTGAACCCCTGGCCATTCTTCTTCGCTCTAACCCCAGCATTAAAGGGATTGAAATGGCTGGGGTGGAATATAAAGCTAGCCTTTTCGCGGACGATGTACTGCTCACCCTGACGCAGCCGCACACCACAGTACCTAACCTGCTAAATATCCGCCGACACTTTTCTGCCATATCTGGGTTAAAGGTTAACTGGAAGAAGTCAGCTGCACTGAATGTGACCCTCCCCAATTCCATGTATGATAATCTCAGAGCCAATTTCTCATTTGATTGGGCAAAGTCTTACATACGTTATCTAGGCATTAAGATTACTGCATCTTATGACACTTTGTATAGCACAAACTATGTTCCGTTATTCAAAACTTTGAAACAGCTACTTACGTCATGGTTACCATACAATCTCTCGTGGCTGGGTAGGGTCTCGGCAGTGAAGATGACTCTCTTGCCTAAGCTCCTATACTATTTTAGAACTTTACCAATGAATATACCCTCTCATGCTCTGAGATCAATGCAGCAGAGTATTCTCCAGTTCCTATGGCACCCCCGTAAAGCTCGTGTGGCTCAGGCCACCTTATATAAACATAAAAAAGATGGGGGGATAGGCCTACCCAATATAATGCTATACTATCGAGCTTCTCAGCTCCTACCATTGATAACCATACATCAACGTAGGTCTCCGCCATTATGGATTATGTTGGAAATCCCAAATTGCTCTCCGTTACCTCTCTCTGCACTGCCCTGGCTACCGTCCTGTGACAGGCCCAAGCACCTGAGTCCCATTATGGTGCATGCTCTACAAGTGTGGGATTCTCTCAAGTATTCAGCAAACTTCCTCTCGCCATACCTACCACTTCTCCCCTTCTTCCCCCCAACCATTGTTTAGGCCGGGTATGGATGACCCCAAAGCTTTCCGATGGTGGACAAATAATGGGTTTTATATAGTGCAGGATTTCCTGCGCACCCCTGCCATACCTTCATGGGCCCACCTAAGGGAACATAACAAGATACCTGAGGTTGAACGTTACAGGTACATCCAACTTCACCACTGGATTTCCACACTGACTAAGAGGGGAGACCCTACCCGGTCTATCACATGTTTTGAACATATCTGCCTTTACTCACCGGAGGGCCCGAGTATAGTGACAATATTATATTCCCAACTGAACAGGCTGGTTAGTCACTCCGACCACAAGTATGTCGGAGGCTGGGAGGCCGAATTACAACAGAAATGGGTAGCGAAGGACTGGCAGCAGATGTGGAAGAATATGGCGAGCTGCTCTATAAATGTCACAAATGCTGAAGTTGCATATAAAGTGGTAATGAGATGGTACCTGGTCCCGGCACGGTTGGCACGCCTATTCCCTTCGGCCTCGAATAATTGCTTCCGAGGTTGCAGGGAAGTAGGAGATATGATACATGTATGGTGGCGATGCCCATTAGCCACTCGCTTTTGGATAAAGATATTTAGACTGCTTGGTTCCCTTTTTGACTTACGGGTCCCCAGAGACCTTCAATATGCACTCTTCCACTTGTCTATACCTGGATTGACTAAAGCACAGTGAGCATTAACATACTTTTATTTTCCTAGCAGCCAAACTAACCATGGAAGGCAACTGGAAGAAGCAACAAATCTCTTATGTGGAATTTGGCAATAGGCTAGATAATGTAATGCTTAATGAACACCTCTCCAGTATTTTAGAAGACAAACATAATACGTTTCTGGGCATCTGGGAACCTTGGCTCCGGTATCGCCACCCTAACATGGATCCAATGAGCTACCGAGGTATCTGATGGGGTCTGATCTTTGAAATGGCTCGGGTACTGGAGGAGGGGCGGGGCTGACTCTGATGCTGGTCAAAAACAATGAATTTCGGTCCAAGGTGGGACCTGCCAACACTATTGGTATGAGGGATACCTTCACTCTTACCCCTTTCCTCTCTTGCTTCCTTCCTCTTTCTTTTCTCCCTGGGGGGTCTCTACCCGCCCCCTCTTCTTCCCTTCCCCTTTGGTCTTACCTTCTCTTCCCGGGTTCTCCTCTACGAGGTGTAAGACCTGTTCACTTTGATGGTACACAAAATGTGAATTTTTTGTCACAGGACTACAGGTGAGACACCTACCTGCTCTTGCTGTTACATATCATAGGATGTGATTTTGCATTCATTATGTTTGTATTGTTCCTTGACTAACCCCTATTTTGGAGCACTGTGAACCCATTGTCTATGTCTACTTTGTTTTAAACAATAAAAATATTGAAACAGAAAATAGATTTGCACAAGGCCTATAACCTATTCAGAATGAAATAAAGGCGATGAATGGAAAATTGCTTTACGATCAAGATATGGCCACTATGAATATCTTCTTATGCCCTATGGACTCTGTAAAGCTCTAGCTACCTTTCAAAGATGTATCATGGATTTACTAAAAGACATTTTGGACATATCTGTGGTTGTCTATCTAGACAGTATCCTGATTTACACTGAATCCATCACAGAGCATATGTAACATGTAAGAACTGTGTTATCGCTGCTTAGGGCACATCATATCACCTGTCAAACTTGAGATGATTCCAATAAAGTAGAAGCCATTCTATCCTGGCCCATACCAACCACTATAAAAGGAGTCCAATGTTTCTTAGGCTTCTGCAATTTCTATCCTAGATTCATCAGGACTTTTTCAAAGATAGTTCAACCAATAACGGCTCTAACAAAAAAAGACATCAAGTTCACTAGGACTCTGCAAGCTCAAAAGGCTTTTAATGACTTGATACAATTGTTTACTTCAGCCCCTATATTAAGCAGTAAGTGCTATATTAGCTCTAAGACCAGGCTTTACAGATTTAATGCACCCGGTAGCTTATTACTCTCGCTCATTATCTTCTGCAGAACAGAATTATGATGTTGGTGATTGAGAATTATTAGCTATCAGATTGGCTCTAGAGAAATTGAGACATCTGTTGGAAGGTACCAAGCACCCAGTGACCATATACACTAACCATCGCAACCTTGAGTATCTACATTCTGTATGAAGATTAAAACCAAGACAAAACTAGATGGGCTATTTTCTTTAGCAGATTCAACATGCTAATAAGTTATAGGCCTGGCTCATGTAATGGTAAAGTAGACGCTCTATCTCGCATCTCAGAAGATCAACAAAAGAAAGTTGATGAACCCATACACATATTATCTAGAGAATGTTTTCTAGCCACTATACCTATGATCTGGGAATCAATAAAACATCACAGTAATTCAGGAGAATTGCCAGTTGCTACACAGCCTCTAATATACCACAGTGGGTTCTTGTTATATAAAGGGAGGGTTTATGTCACTCCTAGAGTTGTTACAGGATATATTGAGCTATTGTCATGTTTCTCCTCTGTGAGGACAAGATGGTGGTATACGCAAAACCAAGGACCCGATCTACCATGACATCTGGTGGCCAAATGTCAAAAGATGTGACTACATCCATCTCTGCTTGTCCTATCTGTGCTAGATCTAAGGATCAACATATAAAACCACAAGGGTTACTAGAACCACTACCGGTACCAGTCAGTGCTCAAGGATATAACACAGTTATGGTGATAATAGATTCAGTTTAGTTCAGTTCAGATACAGTTCAGTAAGATGGCTCATTTCATCCCCACTAAAGGAGTTCCTACAGCCAAGCAGACAGCTGCTATATTTATGCAAGAAATCGTCAGACTACGCAAGATATTTAAATCCATTGTAATGGATAGAGGAACACAATTTACATTTGAATTCCTTTTGTCAGGGATTGAATATACAAAAGATCTTTATCCACTGCCTTCCATCCTTAGACAAATGGTCAAACGGAATGTACAAACTAGATCTTGGAGTATATGTGATGTTTTATCTCCTATCTACAAGATGACTGGATCCAATATTTAGCACTTTCCATCTGCTGGCTTCCAAGGCTACATTCCTCTCCACCAGCTCAGACGGCTGCATACTGACACCCTCTAGTGTTAGCCGGGCAGTATCAGCACCAAAACTTAAAATGGCAAACAGTTACAGGGGATGTGTGCATTTTTAAATGCACCTTTGAGAGGTGCTAATTATTTGAGACGTTTAAAGCACTGCTGCTCAGAGAGGTCAGTGCGCAGTAGTTGTAGAGCTACTGTGTGAGTACTGCTATACTTGTTATTGTTGTTGCCCTGATCTTAGCCTGTTAACTGTTTACGAACCTAAGCTGCCAGCCCTGACTTCTGGAACTGTCTGACAGCGCTTCTGTATTTGCCTTTTGTACTGCACATCCAGTATTCCCTTAGCAGGAGGCATTGATATCATCATTGATAAGCATAAAGAAAATGTATCAATTTTCATAAATATGTTGACATGTATACCGGGAAACTACAGACCAGTCAGCCTGACATCAAAAGTGTGCAAATTATTTGAGGGTATAGTAAAGGACCATATCCAGGAATCTGCTGGAAGAAATGGTACCATAAGCAACAACCAGCATGAATTTATGAAAGACCTTTCTTGTCAGACCAACCTACTAATATTTTATGAGGAATAGCAATCTAGATGTAGGAAGGCCAGTTGACCTAGTCTGGATTATGGAGTTTGTTCAATCATTTGATACAGTATTCCATAAATGCAGATTTTACAAACTACGTTCTATGGGCATTGATGAAATGGTATGTACATGGATAGAGAACAGGTTGCAGGAATGAGAACAAATTTTCCAAATGGTCCAAAGGGTTGTGAGTGGTGCACCCCAGGGTTTTGTCTTAGAACAAACACAGTTTATCCCCTTTTTTAATGCTTTTAAAGCTGTCATTAACAATTAACTTTTGGTGTTTGCTGATTATACCAACATATGTAGGGTAATAAACTCATCACAAGACATAGCAACATTACAGGAAGACCTTAATAAAATAGGGAGTGGGCAACTACATGGCAATGAGGTTTAATATTGAAAATTGTAAAAGGTATATATTTAGGTGCTAAAATATGCATGTTAGCTACTCATTAGGGGAGCTCCTCTAGGAAAATCAGGGATAGAAAAGGATTTGGGGGTCCTGATAAACTGCAGAAAAAGCAATATTATGCAATGCCAAGCTGCAGCTAACAAAGCAAGCAGACTATTATCATGCATAAAAAGGGTATTTACCCTAGAGATTAATTCATTATTCTGCCACTTTACAGAACACTGGTCCAGCCTCTTCTTGAGTACATGGTTCAGTTTTTGCCATCATTCTACATGTCTTTGAATTTAAGAGATTGCAGAGGAGGGCGTCAAAATTAATAAGGGGGCTAGAGGACCTAAGTTATGAGGAATGCTTACAGAAATGTAACTTATTTACTCTGGAGAAGAGGTGTTTAAGAGGGAATATGGGCTCAATGTACAACATGTTGACTGGAGTCAGTGAAATCAGTAACAAACCTTTTGCTAGTTTCTTTATTGTTCAAGCAGTAAAGTTGTGGAACTCTCTTCCCTAGGTGGTGGTATCAGCTGAAAGTATAGACACTTTAAAAAAATCTAAATGTCTTTCTCAGGGAATACGATCTATAGGGGTATGGGAATTTTTAGTAACTCCTATGCACACACAGGCTGAACTGGATGGACCTGAGTCTTTATTCAGCCTTAACAACGATGCAATTATGTAACTTTTTGTCTGCAACTCTTCCTGGATAATAACAGTGCACCTCCTAGTGTGTGAGAGTTACTATGCACTCCAGTGCCTACAGCTTCATAGTTGTATATCTGAAGTGTGAGATCTAAGGTACTGCTGCCTCTGATTTGTCTCAGGAAATTTGGTGTAAGATTTGTTAATGTTCACTGTTCACTGTTTTCTTATCTAGAGGCTCTGCTATTAGAAAGCAAAGCTCTGTCTCTATCATGATGGCCACCTCCACACATAGACACACAGTGCAAGATTAGCTCGTGGGAGACCACAGGCAATGCTGATGTCCAGTCCTTTACCCTCTATGCATATTTTTGGGCATAGCTTCTAGAGTTCAGTCCATATGGTGTTTTTGCTTGGTGCTTCACAAAAAAATGTATAAACATATTTCAGTCTTTTTCTTATATGCTGATACCCCATATATGTAGAAATGAGTCCTAACAGCAGTGATAATTCTGACATTAAGTGTGTTATTCAACCTGGTGAACCATTCATATTTATTTTTACATTACATTATATTTGAGCAGCATTATTGAACAGCAAGGCTGCAGTTCTTCAATAAATCAATAAATCTTACCCTCTGTACTAATAAAAATGCTTTTATTGCCATTGCCCCATTCCAGAAATGTTTCTCACTTTCTGTCAAAGGGGTATAACTGGAAGTAAAGGGTCATTTGCAGAGTGGGGAGACAGCAACAAAACACAGCATTATTTGCCTTGTCTTTTAAAGTGTTAGAACCTTTACAAATAAAGGGTTAGAACCTTTTCCAGGTCCTTTTTGCTGCCTGCATTCCTGGTAAATAGAGATGTGGTTCACATTTGCTAGTACAGTGGGTTTAAGGCAGATACTACAGGTTTGAGATTTGCAGTCCTGGCAAAATTATATGAAGAATTTATTCTAAAGGATAATGCATGGCATGGTCTTTGAGCTATGGCTAGCCGGGTTTTAAGGGCCAATAAGGGGCCTTTTAGATAAGCCAGCCCCCCACAATAAAATTGCCAGAGGACAGCAGCCATAGTGTCAACCCGTTAGAAACTGCTGTAAAGAAATTATAGTGAAAATTGACAAACGGATTAGTGAGAAATTAGGGTCAGTTAGGAAATTGTGATTTCTAGCTCTTTGAGCAATCAACACCTTTGCTGCCATTTTTTTTGTTTTTCTCATTGGGGGCTGTTTTGTCTTTAAAATTATTTTGTTGTTGCCTTCAAATGCTAAAAAAAAAAAGAATGCACACCAGCCTCATGAAAATCTTTAGCACATACTTACAGTACAATACTTGTAATACTCACAAATGCACTTGGAATAAAGCATATACAACACAGCATCCACCCAGGTATGGACCTGTTCAGATCACTGTATGCAGCTGAGTTCATGTAGGACTCATTCAGAAACCCTCTGTCTAACTGCACTGCACAGGGTCTCCCTTTAAATAGTCTAATTCCCTCTAATAAATATAGATGGTAACCAATTTACTTCACATTGTAATACATCAACAAAAAGTGTCCCAAACATAATCACATTTAATATATTAACTGTGAAATAATCTCAGCAGCACCAACTCAAATGTTAACTGAGCTTTCATACAAGTAATATGGAACACATGGGAGTCCATTTAAAAAAAATTGAAAGAAAGGTTGGCAGAAAGACCAGCAAGTATATAGGAAACAAATGTCACCACAAAAATAAATTTGACAATAAGAAATATCAAATTGCTTATAAGAATAAAGGGACACCAATAATAACACAGCCAGTAGAAGCAAGTGGGACTAATAGAATAGATAAAGATATAATTATGAACAAGGTACCTTCCCAAACAGAATTAGGCAAGGGCCTTTCTCTATCTACGTTGCGCAATACCTTCACACAACAGTCATTTGACTATTATGATCTTCAGCCTCTCTAGCTCTAACTTCACAGGGGTTGAATTGGCCTTATTACCTAAAGGATTACATTTTTCTCCTTCCTTCCCCCCGAATTAATGTGAATCGTTTGTCAATTTATATACATTTATAAGAAATGTGACAGTGAGAAAGTGTTATGAAATGAAAGGAATGACAACAATATGAAAAATGGTATAGAGGTCCTGAATGAGGCAGATTGTGATGAGGTGTTAGCTCTGCACCTCTTGGATAAACTTTAGCGAGGGGGGTTGCAGGAGGAAATGCAAATGCCATCAGAAATATATTATAGTAGATTGATAGGAAAGATAAGACATACTGATTTTAAGCCTACATGTATCTTTCACCTGCATTGAGAAAAGGGAAATTTTATTATTTACGGAGTTCATTCAGTTCTGTAAAGGGACCGATAGTGGTATTAAATCTAACAATTCACAATTTACAAGCCCTCATAGCTAATGCCAATGTAATCATCAGGCAGGCTGATGAAGGAGGTGGACTGGACATCCAAGACAGAGAGGTATATTTATCAGAGGACATGAGACTCCTTGGAGATAGTGAAACATATTAGAAATTCAAGGGGAAACCCGCTCTTCAGTATAGGGGAACAATCATCTTTCTCATTATTTATGAACCCTCAGATAAACTAGTGAAAGACTTGGACTATGGATTTCCATCCAGGCCTTTTTCTCTAATGCTGATAATAGCAATGATAGACAATTTGACTGTCTGCAAGATCTGGTGATACAATTTCCCTCTTGTGTTAAATGGGTTCTAAACCCTCCTGTTTTTTTGATTATATCTACTGCTATCAAGCAGTAGATATAGGCAAACAGTTTTAAAAAAAAAACCCACTAAAACAGCGGTTTAAACTTACCTTTTTTTCTTTGCGCGCTCCCGCCCGAGAAAACAAAACTGTTCGGGCAGCCACAAAGCATCTTGGGGCGGGCGCAAGCGCAGTTCGGATTCTCGGCCGGGAGACGAGCAGGGACGCAAGGTAAGTGTATGGACACCTGCACCCGCATGCAGACACCGCTGGACCGGAGAGACAGAGCAGTCAGCGCTGGATCGGAGAGCCGCCGCACCGCTGGAGGGACAGATGAAAACATCAGGAAAGAAGAAGAAGATCAGAATAAGAGACATCATATAAGGTAAATGCTAACATTAACATGGGGGGGACACACATTTTTTTTAACTTTAATGTCACTTTAAGGATTTGGACCCTATGCTTGACATCCTACCTCATTACCAATAGAAACCAGGGTACACCTTCCTTTCCGGCTGCCGAGTTGGCTGCCATCAGTGTGAGCCAGCATGGGTGCCTACAAGTATATGCAAGAGCTATGGAGGAAGAAGCAGTCGGATGTAATGCGTTTTCTCCTGCGTGTCCGCTGCTGGCAGTACCGTCAGCTGTCTTCCCTCCATCGTGCACCGCGTCCCACTCGGCCACACAAAGCCCAAGGGTGCAACCTATGGTAAAGTTTGCACGCAGCCTGCAGTCTACTGCTGAGGAGCGTGCTGGCCGTCACTGTGGAGGACTGAGAGTTCTGAACTCCTATTGGGTGGGTGAAGACTCCACATACAAGTTCTTTGAGATCATCCTCATTGACCCTTTCCACAAGGCCATCAGACGCAATCCAGACGCCCAATGGATCACAAAAGCTGTGCACAAACACAGGGAGATGCGTGGGCTGACATCTGCTGGCAAGAAGAGCCGTGGTCTTGGCAAGGGTCACAAGTTCCACCTTACCATTGGTGGTTCTCGTCGTGCCGCCTGGAGAAGACGCAACACTCTTCAGCTCCACCGTTACCGCTAATTGGGATTGTACTTGTAAATTTGACATTAAAATAGTCTTTCAGACAAAAAAAAAAGAAACCAGGGTACAAATAGGTGTCAATAGGCGTATCATCCTTATACACATTAATTAGATGGGAGTTTGGCCTACAGGCTGCATAGCTTGTTTATCTAGAATTCAAACACATCATGTACATTGAGGTCTTTATCCTGAATAGTATGGAATTCACCCTGACACATAATACATTTCTCTTTTTGGGGGGTTTTATTACAAACAGATCAGTGGGACAGCTGAGGAGCTAGGTTCACCCCAATTTATGCTAACCTTTTTATGAAGCATTGGGAGCAATGCAATATTTAGAATAACAACCCGTTATGGGATGAACCTGGTTCTTTATGCACACTACATCGATGAACTACCTCTTATTTAGGAGGGGCCTGATAATACATTATGGAAGTTTATAAAACATTTCCCAAAATATTCTCTGAGATTATATTGACATATGTGGAAGATGCTACCCATTTATTCTTTTTGAACTTGGAGTTGTCTTTTGATGGAGAAGAGGTGATTACACAAATCTCATTTTAAATCTATGCTGGCCAACTCCTATCTCCGCACCACCAGTAGACATCCCAGTGGACTTAAAATATACCTATCCAGTAATTCTGCAGATTAAAATAAAGGTGTACCGAAGTGGAAGATTTTAGAAAACCAAGCATTGTTCTAAAGAAGTTTAAAAAGTTAGGCTATGAGGAGAGCTTAATTGAAAAGGCATACGTAAAGTATAGACATAGATCTAAGAAGAGTGGAGAGGTGTACAACATAAATGAAGAAGTAAGGACAAATCAGGATGGCAAACAAATTAGCTTTTGCGCTAGATTTAACATTACGAGTGTCTTGTGCAAAATTTGAGATTTGCTAAAGGAGTGCCCCATTTTAGGTAGGATTCTGCCCATTAGAGCCTCATAACTCCTAGTAGGGTTCAGTGAAAGGTTAAGGAAATGATAATGATAAAACATTTATTTCATAATAATTTGTTTGAGAATGTGCGGCAGACATGTTGGCCAATGGCGTGTTCTGTGTATGCGTGGAGGCAGGGAGCATGACGTTACATGACGCCATCCATGCATGGCGTCATGTGACGTCACACACCGATATTGGCCCCACTATCTTGGTGTATGCCTAGATATACACCAAGATGGCGGCGCCCAACACGTGCGGTGTTATATGACGTCATGCGCCCTGCCTCCAGAACACGCCAATGGCTGAATCCAAAATAGCCTAAAAAGTGTTTTGTTTGATGAAACAAATGAAAACTTTTTTAGTTTTCGTTCATTTCATCTGAAATTAATTTTTAGTCTTCGCACATGTCTAATAATACGTATGTGTGTGTGTGTGTGTGTGTGAGTGGGGGCAGGGGGGGCTGTTTTCACTTTTTTAAAATATTTTTTTACATTTTTGATTTTTATAATTCTTGATTTTTTTATTATTTAGGTATTTTGTTTTACTGTTGGGGGGCATCGGGAAATATTAGGGGTCCAAACAGACCCCTGACATTTCCCTTTTAAAATAGAAAACAAATTGAGGACACCAAATCCTCAATTTCTTTTTCAGCAGCCTCAGCACTCAATGAATGGGAAGCACTCAGGCCAGCGGTGAGGGGGAGAGAAGCTGCCCCCGGGACGAGCTGTGTCGGCCGCACCCCCCTAAGGCCGGCCCATGATATGCATATGTATATAAAGTACTTTACGGTTATATATGGTTATATGTACGTACAGTTTTACACTGTTATATATTTTATATCTCTCAGATAATTTTATCCACTATATGTGCCTCTTCTAAAAAAACATTTAAACATTTTTAATAAAACAATAGGTATGTCCATAAGTTCCAATACAGACGTTCATAATTGAATGTAAGAGCCATGCACACCTTTTTATTCCCCATCCATTCTTACAGTCTCGATTCCCCAGGTGCCAATCTTAAAGACATAAATAAACGTTATGTTTTATTCTGTTTTTTCAACTTGCGTCTAAAATTGCTTTTAAATTCCACCAGCATAGTAGACACGAGCAGCCCAACTACTTCATCGGTACGAGCTTCAAGCCACTCCTACCTTTGAGTCTCCACCAATAGAATGGACACATTGCGGATGGCTCCATCCACCTGTCAAATTTAAGCAACCCCTGAAACTCCCGCCCGTTCTTGACTCCCTGCTCTGGCTTGAGAAAGAGGCGTCGGTCTCGCAACGCGTAGCCATTGGACCATCCCTGTCCAGCCCTTCACTGACGTCACTCCCTGTATCGATCATACCACTCCACACAAGCGATACACGGTGCGTCTGACCGTAGCTGAGCG
>NW_017306906.1:785656-788441 GCF_000935625.1 Nanorana parkeri | reverse complement strand
AGAGCTAGACCGCCTAAACCTAAAATTTCACTTTATCACTTGGTTACATTAAGTCTTTTATTAGTTACACCTTTAGCGCTTTGATATATATTTTCTCGATTGTTGATAGGATTCCTCTATCCTCTTTCTAGAGCGGCTTTAGGTCTTAATTTATTATACATTTCCACTTTAGTCTCCTTTCCAGAAGCGCGGATTATCTATTTCTTACAATATAAGTATTCTTATCAAATAAAACAACAGAAGGCAAACAATAAATATCAAACTAAAATAGTGTCAGGTTGTCATGCCGATCCCTTTTTTCAAGTAAGTACATCTAGAACAGTAAAACAGAACACAAAACCCAGACTACTTGTAAATGAATGAATTAGTATATGTCCGAATATACGAAAAATATATTCAGGCGCATAATAATTTGTTTGAGAATGTGCGGCAGACATGTTGGCCAATGGCGTGTTCTGTGTATGCGTGGAGGCAGGGAGCATGACGTTACATGACGCCATCCATGCATGGCGTCATGTGACGTCACACACCGATATTGGCCCCACTATCTTGGTGTATGCCTAGATATACACCAAGATGGCGGCGCCCAACACGTGCGGTGTTATATGACGTCATGCGCCCTGCCTCCAGAACACGCCAATGGCTGAATCCAAAATAGCCTAAAAAGTGTTTTGTTTGATGAAACAAATGAAAACTTTTTTAGTTTTCGTTCATTTCATCTGAAATTAATTTTTAGTCTTCGCACATGTCTAATAATACGTATGTGTGTGTGTGTGTGTGTGTGAGTGGGGGCAGGGGGGGCTGTTTTCACTTTTTTAAAATATTTTTTTACATTTTTGATTTTTATAATTCTTGATTTTTTTATTATTTAGGTATTTTGTTTTACTGTTGGGGGGCATCGGGAAATATTAGGGGTCCAAACAGACCCCTGACATTTCCCTTTTAAAATAGAAAACAAATTGAGGACACCAAATCCTCAATTTCTTTTTCAGCAGCCTCAGCACTCAATGAATGGGAAGCACTCAGGCCAGCGGTGAGGGGGAGAGAAGCTGCCCCCGGGACGAGCTGTGTCGGCCGCACGCCCCTAAGGCCGGCCCATGATATGCATATGTATATGAAGTACTTTACGGTTATATATGGTTATATGTACGTACAGTTTTACACTGTTATATATTTTATATCTCTCAGATAATTTTATCCACTATATGTGCCTCTTCTAAAAAAACATTTAAACATTTTTAATAAAACAATAGGTATGTCCATAAGTTCCAATACAGACGTTCATAATTGAATGTAAGAGCCATGCACACCTTTTTATTCCCCATCCATTCTTACAGTCTCGATTCCCCAGGTGCCAATCTTAAAGACATAAATAAACGTTATGTTTTATTCTGTTTTTTCAACTTGCGTCTAAAATTGCTTTTAAATTCCACCAGCATAGTAGACACGAGCAGCCCAACTACTTCATCGGTACGAGCTTCAAGCCACTCCTACCTTTGAGTCTCCACCAATAGAATGGACACATTGCGGATGGCTCCATCCACCTGTCAAATTTAAGCAACCCCTGAAACTCCCGCCCGTTCTTGACTCCCTGCTCTGGCTTGAGAAAGAGGCGTCGGTCTCGCAACGCGTAGCCATTGGACCATCCCTGTCCAGCCCTTCACTGACGTCACTCCCTGTATCGATCATACCACTCCACACAAGCGATACACGGTGCGTCTGACCGTAGCTGAGCGGTCCCCTCACCAGACTTTAACCTCCTTGTGAGTCCTTGTGATACTGCTATGAGACAGCTCCCCAACCATGACCCTTTACAGACACACTTGCCTCTGATGGCACAGTACAGGTCACAGTCTCCTCTCAGCCCTCTCTTTTCTGCAACAGGCTCCCCTCTCAGCAGTGATACATTCCTATGACATCCATCCGCCTACAACAGTGAGCCACCCTTCTGAATTGTTCATTTTTTTGGTCCATCCAGCCGCATGGTTATGCTGGTAGGCTGAAACACTCAAACACACATGTGTTTTTTTACTTACTGTTTTACTGATTTACATTTAAAGGGCAGTAGCACTTCTTTGATTTCGTTTTATTGTGTTCACAGGGTCCCTCTCCCTGTTTGAGGAGCGTGCACGCCACATTCCACTAGTCATTTTAATTACACATTGACCCACTTTCTGAGTAGTGTGCTTACTATATTGTTGTATTTTGTATTACTATGCATATAGGTGCAGTATATTGACAGAAGACACTTGGCTGCTTTTGTAGTTAAAGTTTTTCTTATAGATTTTGTTCTTGCAATGAATACGCTTTGTGTAAACCATCAGTAACATAAAAATGTGTTGTTCCCTAAATTACTCAGTCCACTTTCAGAAAGGTACCATGGCAGCACACAAGGCATGCAGCTGACATCCCATTGGGTTACCATGAGTGTGAGCCCCCTTTTCCTCTAATATGTGAATATCTGTTTCTATGTCCTTACTGTTGGCCATGTGCTTTAAGTGGAGGGTAAAAAAATCAAACTAAATAAAAGCACTAGGTTGGATGTGATAAATATCAGATAAATCTGCAAGGAGATAGTAATATGCCTCCTCTAAACCATTCAGATCTCTTTACAGCACAACATTTGTAAGAAGGAAGCCTCACAGAGCTTAGAACTAGTACAAATAATTGCCTTCTGGCTTCATTAGGCAAATGTGAATTATTAATATGCAATAATTAATACTTACCTGAATAACATGAAAACTTTTTTTATGGTAATGGATATATATATATGTATATATATGTA
>NW_017306906.1:783016-785490 GCF_000935625.1 Nanorana parkeri | reverse complement strand
ATATATATATATCCTTTAAGCGAGATAAGAAATATATGTATGGATGGTAAAGACAAGTGCTACAATTACTATGCAGCTCTTGAATAATAACCAGTGTCATATTGTGTAGGTACTTTGTCATTCTTATCACTCAAATTCACAACCAAATAGCTATCACTAAAAAACAACCCATACTATATTAGGAAAACTAATAAAATAAGAATGTCTCTTCTCTTCTTTTTTTTTCTTGGTCAACTTTTATTGGGTTCATGTCACAAGCAACATTCAATTGCAACCTGATTGATTTGGTTTTAGTAATTTCTTACAAAATATTTCTCAGCATTAAAAAAAATGATATTAGGTAAAGAATGTTTTTGAGGAGTCATAAATATTCAATTATATAATGATGACTATGTTTATACTCAAGTTTTATGTATTTATTTATGCATTTTCTTTAAAAGGAAATTGCACTATTAAAAGAAACTTCAACTTTATATGTGCTCTGGGATTTGATGTGAGTTCAGCTGCAGTTCACAGATGCAAGGGAAGTATTGTATTATACTTCTCAAATGTATTTCATTGAACTGTATATCTAAAATATGTTTACAGTGTATGCGAGTCATAGATCATCCAATATAATTTGATATTTGTGATAAGCCATTGAGATAACACAAGTATGTTAATTATAATCTATGCCTAAATATGATAAGTATACTGCTTTGTTTTTAGTATGCTTTGGTTATTTCAACTTAAAAATAGTTGACACAAAAAATGAAAAGGAAGGAACAGGTCAATCTTAGGGGTGTTTATAAAAGGAATCTTTGCTAGATATTCATCCATCTATGATTTACAGTATTTGGCTATCATTTTCAAACAGTGTTCACCCAATTCATCTATCATTTTCCAAGATTTGCTCAGCAGCATACAACATAATATACAGATTTGTCATTTCAAACAAGATCCACCCATCACATTCAAAACCAAGAGATTCACCGCATTACACAACCTTGAAAATGATAGCCAAATGCTGAAAAATACACATGCTTAAATGTACAGCAAACATTCAGTGTTTGAATTGCACAGCAAATCCTTTAGACATAGACCCATTGGACTATATTAAAAAACAAAACTACTGAAAAGGTTTAGATATTTTACCTTAATTTTCTTGCATAAGACAGCATATTAGAGGAAGGTGAACAACAGCTGGATTACAGCCTATGGCATTATAGGCTGATTTATGAAAAGAAAAGAACCACAAAAGTGGAGTTGTTGCCAACAACAGCCAATCAGAATTAATTTTTCGTTTTATGGAAAATATTAGAATTCTGGTTACTATAGACAAGTCACCTTTTGTGCTCATTTTGTTTTCTTTAGCTTTCAAGCATCAGCCACAATTAGCTGTTTCTTATTATTTTGGTGTTTCAAGTTTAAAGCCAAAATGAATGAACCACTGCGGGTTTCTTTGCATTGCCTAGTTACTACTGTAATGGAGTCCTTTGCATTATCTCATGACCAGGAGTATATCATGGCCATTCTCTGATGCCAGTGGTATGTGCTGTATGTACAAAATTCTGCAGTGTTTCATTACATGTACTGCCCTGTGTGATTTGAGGCAAATGTTCAAGATACTTTTGGAAGTTTCCATATCATCAGCTGATGTGCAGTAGCATGGGTAGAATAATGGGATTGCTAAGATTGGGATAGAGTTGTACTTCAGTTTAATTCTCCAATTTAAAGTGGAGCTATAAATTAGGAAGCTGCCTCTGTCAGACACATGTTGGCCCAAGACAGAAAAGAATACAGCTATAGCAGAGATAAAATATTCAAAATAGTTGCTTGAACATCTAGTCATGTTTAAACTAGCCTACTACTAATCATTATTACTATTTTATTATACAGAATGAGAGCTTACAATCTAAAAGGAAAGGACAAGCGAGACAAAAGGTAGTAGCTGTCTGTGGACAAGTTGTTTGAGAAAGTAAAACATCAGTTGTTAAGCAGAGGTGAGATAGGCTTACTTAAAGTGATAAGGCAGACAGGGTAGGTAGGGGTGATAGCTCGAGGTGGAATAGGCTTCCCTGAAGTGATACATTTTCACGGATGGCCTAAAAGCAGAAAGGGTAGGGGCTAGCTGTACAGGTTGAGGTAGGGAGCTTAAGCAATCCTGAAGGTGAGCTTGAGTGAAGTAGACAAGGGAGCTAGAGAGCAGGAAGTCTTGGGAAGAACAAAGAGGATGGTTTGGGTGTTATTTTGAGACATGTTTGGTGATGTAGCTAGGGGCAAAGTTTTGGATGACTTTGCATATTCTTGCTAGTATTTAAATTGTATTCTATGGGTGATTGGACACAAGTGGAGGGATTGACAGAGAGGGGTGGTGGACACTGAGCGGTTGGTAAGGAGCCCGGGACGGTCTACTCGAAGACATGCAAGTGAATTAACGCTGAGTCATAATTCAGTGAGAACCAAGATCATGTGCATATATATATATATATACA
>NW_017306906.1:747382-781066 GCF_000935625.1 Nanorana parkeri | reverse complement strand
ATATATAATCTGCTCATCGATTTTTCAGGTACACACACAGGAATTTGCAAACAAGACGCTTGGTCTGCTCAGCTAAACCAGTGTATTGTTAGGCCGTTTACAGATTACACTGGTTTTCTGGTAATGGTACAGCTTCCCCGTATTTTGTTTCTCCATTATTCATATTTTGCTTACTTACAATGGGATATTGTTATGGGGAAACTTTACATAAACTCCACGCCTAAGCTGGTCAAGGCTTAGTCAGACTCTTTGGCAACTCACTGAAGGTTGATGGCATAAATAAAATGCTGCCATCTACACTTGGAAAATGTGAGATACATCTTACACAGGTGTTAAGGGGCACCACCCACAGGTGGGATACCAACCTTTTTAAAATAAAAGACAGCAGCTCAAAAGTGAGAGAGGACTTCACAATGCACCGCTCGCTGACCAAGGAGGACTTCATTATGACCAAGTGGGACTCCACCAAGGAGGACTTCACAATGCATCTCTGAACAAGGAGGACTTCACCGGAAAGCACTTCACCATGCCACGAGGGATTTCACAATGTAATTCACCATGGAACTTTGACCAAGGAGCATGTCCTTGGTCTAGCACATAACTTCTATTAAACGGGGACTAAAACTGAATTTCATACTCAAGATGATGCAGAATCAAGGTTTTGTAAAGGGCTAAGTGTTTCAATTTGATACTACATGTATGTCCCTTGTTTTCAAATAGGGTCTTTGATATGTCTTCTTTTTCAATATTTCTTACTATATCATTTTACTTTAAGGCTATTCCACATAGCCCACATTTATTCTCACCTTTAACATCATTCTTAAGTCTGAATCCATTAAACAGTTTCTACATACTTTTAAGTAGTGACTGTATGTTATTTGATACCAACAATACAGGGTGGGCACTAGTGGCATGCAAAATTATATTGCCTAAGGTTGGTTTATGGTATAAACTCAGCGACAGTCTTCCATCAGGTAAAATCCTGATTAGAATATCAAAGAAAGCAATCTTTTGTAAATGTGATTGCATGGGATGATGCAATATAATGCTTTCACATCAGTTCATACCAAGGAAACAGTAATACTTTCTAGTATGTCTAATAGCCCAATTGTGTCTTTTTTTGTGTAATGGGAGGTATGCTACATGGAGTCTAATCATTGCATAACTTTCTTGCTGGTTCTGAATGGCAGCCAATACCTAACGAATCAGTATATGGGGTGGCATATTAATGTTTTTATGTGTTTTTGGAACCTCTGTGTTCACACTAGATTGGCCATTATTTATTTCCTCAGTTGTAACTTTTCAATTTCCCTAAATACCTGTTCTAGAAAGGCCCATAACTATGGATTAGTTTGCAGTAAAGGAAAGGTTTTAGATTAGTATTTTTATGATGTTAATCAACTAAGGGATGAGACTAGAATGTATTTAGTTTACAAAATAATTACAGCAAAATAATGATTGTAATAATAAAGTATTTAAGTACTTATACTAGGCCACATTTTGAAAAGGAGAACAACCAGCATTTTAAATAAAAAGGCCAGGGTGTATTTTTTCACATAGAAAATACAGAAAATATTGTATTAATAAATGGTAATTGTACAATGCCTTTTTATTCGAGTTTACAGAAGTTTACAACAATTAAACAATAAAGCAATGCAAAAAAATATAGTGTCCAGATCTGACTAATAACAATATTGAGAAATAAAATATCAGATACAACCAAAGTAGCAAACAATATAGATATAAATATATTTGAAGGAACAGTAGCAACAACAATCCTTCTTAAGTTGAAATCAACGGAACAGATGAACAATAACGAAGTCAGTCTGAGTATTAGAAAGAAAACTACAGAGAAAAGAAGATAGAAACAAAGTTCCAGAAAGAGAGAGAGAAAAAGAGGGGGATAAGGGGAGAGGGATGGCACTGGGGTTTGCTAAATCAGCAAAGTGAACTATGTTATAAGTGGGCGTCTACGAGACCAGGAGATGATAATCAAAGGAGAGAGGTAAGTAATGCCTCATCCAAGGATCCCAAATCTTCCTAAATATGGCCATAGTATCCAGCTGCCATGCCGCTAGTTTTTCATTTGTAAATATCCAATGGATCCTTTTTTTCATTTCCGTAAGTGATAAAGTGCACCTGCAATACAAAATTTAGTAGCTGTGAGGGCATGTACCATGAGTCTAAGCTGGGGTTTCATGAATCCACCTGACCCTAGACTGAGGAGTGCTTCTGCCGGACACGTAAGAACAGCCTTCCCCGTCAGTACGGAAAGCAACCTACACACTCTCCTCCATAAATCTCACATTACTGGACATGTCCACCATATGTGGAAAAATGTGCCCATAGCATTAAACCCTCTGAAACACCAAAATTCCCCAGGAGAAAGTGCATGAGGCAGATTGGGACCCTATAACAGCAACTTATCACCCTATAATTGTTTTTTTTGGGGCCTGAACGTTTTGTGAGTAAGACTTAGCAGTTTCCCAAATTTAGTGTCATTGATCCTCATTCAACTCACTCACCAACAGTCAATAAAGTGAAGAGATCCTACCCCTCAAATGAGGGTCATCCCTACATATTCTTTTGAAAGGTGTAAAGGTCAGCCTGCTGAATGGGTTACAGCTGGAGGTGAGTGCTTCACTTGTAAATATCAAAATAGTTCACAAGCAGACAGCTGATGAAACTCCCTCAGAGTAGGAAAAGATTTCAAACCGTCACTACATACAATGTCATGCATCTTAGCAAGCCTGGCAGTAAGCCAATGGCCAAAAGTACATGGAGACTTCACCCCTGGGGGAAAGAGAACATATTATATTTAAAGACTTTAAATAGGCCTCCTTTTGAACCAACCAGCTTTGAATCTAAAAATCATAATTTCAGTTTATATATTTCAAAGGAAAAGAAAAGGCAGCATATATAATAATGATGTGACTGCATGCACAGTATTTTAGCATTTTCAATAGGTCACATTTTGAATAAGAAAGACATAAGTTAGCTTTTAATTTAAAAAAATCAACATTAAATTATATTATTTACACACGATAAAAAGACCACAAAATATGGTAGTGACATGTGCAAAGTATTTAAGCACTTTTTCTAGGCTGCACTTTGAAAAGAAGAGGCAACATCACTCTTATAATAATAAAACACTACAGTATATTTATTTTACTGAAAAAGACAGCAAAATATTGTAGGGACTCAGTACTTAAGCACATTTTTAACAGGAGAGACACATGCCAGCTTTTAATGAAACAAAATCAATATTATAATGCATTTGTTTCACTGCAAAGAAACAGTAAACTATTGTAGTTACTAATAAATTAAAGTTTATTAATTACACACTATAGAAACACAGCAAAATATTGTAGTGACTATTTGCAAAGTATTTAAACGCTTTTACAAATCTGCATTTTTAATAGAAGAGGCACCTACAAGTTTGTAATAAAAAAAATTGATTATAGTAGTGATTCACAAGCACAGTATTCAAGCACTTTTACAAGGCCACATTTTGAACAGAAAGATACCAGCCAGATTTAAATCAACAAATCTGTTAAAAAGGCAGTAAATATTATAGTGACTCTTTGCACAATATTAAAGCACTTTCTCCAGGCCACATTTTAAAAAGGAGACACCAGACAACGTAAAAAAACTTTAAGGTGTATGTATTTCACTTTATAAAAAACATCAAACTATTGTCCTGACAAAACAGCCCCTAATGGCATGTACTGACTCCATGCTCAGTACTTTGGCATTTGTAATGCGCCTCATAAGAGTAAGAGACCAGACAGGTCTAATCAAGAAATCTAAATTGCAGTGTATTATTTCACAGAAAATTGTACAGCAAGTAGTTTTAAATGGATACCTTTTCAAAGGTAAAGATCAGGCAGGTTTATTGTGAAATAAATATTAGAGTCACTCTGCAAACTATGCCCAAACTATGCCCAGTAATCCAGGATGGAAACCCAATATTTTATGAGGTCCACTCCTTACTTTGAATTGTGAATCATTTGGTTTATGCATATTTTTTTAATTTGCAGATGCAGAACCTACTCATACCCTACTAGTTGCACATGCATAACCTCTGCCTCTTTGTGCCAGGCCTGTCTAACATTGTAAATAAAAGGGGTTGCCTAACTATTAGCAGCTCTGGCAATAGGGGGATTAAGGATTTGATGCATTGGTATACCTAACAATGTGGTAATTTAGGGTATTAACCTGTACTGCACAAGTACACAGTGATGTCATGCAGATAAAGGACAGCTTTGCCTGTTCCAGGAACATGTTCATGCTGCTTACCTCCCCCAAAAAAGATCCTAGCTAAATTTTATTACAGTAAAATTGAACTCCCTCAAAACAAATTACACGAAATCTGAACCCTGAAACATTCAATTCCAACCCCCTTCTTTTTCTAGCAAAAGGGGACCCAGCAGCTAGTCAGCAACTGAAGTTGTTGCTGGCATACAAACACACACAAATATAAAGTATTACTCCCTCCAAAAAGGATATGACCTATTATCTATCCCTATATGATCCAAGTGTGTCCAGTTATTGTGTATGTAACTTACTGTAAATATAGCAGTTTTAAGCATCAGCATCTATATGTCCCTGCAAATACTATGTGCTTTGTAGGGTCCTGTCTGAACATTAACAGTTTTCATTCTACTGAAGGGTATTGATAGGTTCCCTTGACAGACAGAGCAAAGAAAAAGACAGTTTTTGCAATGTCAGATGGACCTTACCAATATGTGGTCCTCCCTTCTGGCTTACATGAGGCCCTAGCCTCAGTCCAAAGAATGAAGAGCTGTATTCTTAATCCCCACAAAGAATATGCATCATCATATCTAAATGATATTGTCATTTTTAGTCTTGACTGGGATTCCTACATACAAAATAGTTCAGGAAATTTAGATTCCATTCATATGGTGAGTTTAATAACTAATACAAATATATGGACAATAGGTCTGAAAAAACTTAATATCTGAGCTAAAGTATTGGGCATGGGTCTTTAAGCCTCTAATGTACAAGAGTGAAGCAATTAAAGCTGGTCTCAGTCAATGTAAATGTAAAAAACAGGTTAGAGCTTTTGTAGAAATTTTGTAGGATACTATCAGAGATCACATTGATCCAACCTCCATTATTGCTAATTTCTTTATGTATTTCACATTTTAAAAATATGGAACTGTATTTTTTCAATATGGTTTGTTGATATATTAATGTCACATTGTGTTCGTTGTGCTGTGTACCAAAGTGCAAACTCAATAAAAAGGCATTATTGAAAAAATATGTAGGATTAAAAAGGTCAGTAGCACTTCAGTACACTTTTGCTGATGGTAAAATTGTAATGTCGTTGCATAACCAGTTTTACCTAAACTACTTTGCTCATCTCTAAAAAGCACTTTCAAACCAAAGACAGTACTTTCAGACTTCTTTCTGAATTCCAACATGCTTTGGCAAACATGCCTCCAATGTATTAAGTGTTTGTTAAGCACTTATGCAGAGCTTAAACTGTCATTAGCAGAGGAGAAATGCTTAGTGAGCCATTTTATTAAAAATCTGATTTTATGGGTGTAGATGGCTTGTATGGTGGGGAATCCAGTGTTGTAGCTGCATACTGGCAGTTCTTGAATTGCTAGTGCTCAGCTCATTAACCATTATAATTTGTTACTGAATTTAGCTGTAAGTACTGGCTCCCTCTTTCATAAGTGATTACCAATAGCAGAGGGTAGTAGATCATGTGTAAGCAACAATCTTGTATTTTACTAAGAAAAAACAATGCATGTCATTTGATTTAGCTGGATTCTGAAATCATTGAATTCCAAATCCCACGTAGATTATTTATTAAGAATGTTAAATGATTATATAAATAAATAATGAAGGCTTCCATTTATTATAATAATTACACACTAAAGAGTTTCATATAATTTATGTGCATGATGATGATATTAATAAACCAGCTTAAAATTGATCACTGCAATAAAAATTCAATTTGTATGTCAAGGCAGTTGTCACATTTCCAGTATTGACTGCTACAGGCCATGTACTGAGTATTTTATCCTTTATTACTATACAGGACATTAAATTGCTAGTTAAAGCAAATTCATTGTTCCACATTATTTCAGCTGATGTATATTATTATTGCATCAAATTTACATATGTTGCTGCAAATGTACTAAAACTAAAAATAATTTTTTTCTGTTAGCCCTGGATAAACATACAAAAAATGTAAGCAAAATAACCATCTAGTATAATAATTAAAGTGGAAGTAAACTGCTTTAAATTTTTTGAGGGGTTTTGCCATAATGTACAAATATGCACAGCATACTTGCACATTAGGGTACACTTACTGTATTTGCTGGCGTATAAGACGGACCTTAAAACACCCCCCAAAAAATCACTGCAGGCTTTGTATTAGTGAATACAAAGCCTGTATTCATTAATACAAAGCCTGCGTGATTGGCTCAGCGCTGAGCCAATCACGGCAGGCTTTGATTGACTCAGCGGAAGACGGAGGACACAACGGGGATCGTGGACAAGGTAAGAGACTGTAATCCCGAATGCGGCTCGGGGTCACCGCTTATGGTACTGAAAATTAACCCCGAGCCATACTCGGTAATACCGCCATGGATGTTAGTGGGTGCATTTAAACATTATTTTGGGCTATACTCATCTTATATGACGAGTATAGCCCAAAACCTATATTTTAACACAAAACGTAGGTCGTCTTATACGCCGGCAAATACGGAACCTTAAAAGTATTGTCAGATTGATCTTTGGTCCCCCACTGCCATCTCGCCCGCTGGCCCTTCCGGGTTCTTAGTAGCTCTCTTCATCCGTTGGGTGGCCACTGATCATGTAACTCCTGCACATGCTTACAGGAGTTACTTCCTCCATGGCACCCAGCCTATTCACAGCATCTTGGAGATGCCGTGAATGGGCTGAGTGTATACACTGTCTCCCAGTGTTTTACTTCCTCTTTAACTTACGCCCTTGCTTAGAGATTAAAGTAGATCTAAACTCCAACTAGATAACAATTATTTTGCGAAAACACTATACACCGTCAACAATTGAATTTTCTTAAAATATTTGTATTCACTTTTTTTATCCTTTCCCATCTCAGTGCTGCTGATTCTCTCCAGCTTCTTTCATCCACTTCATGTTGCTGCACCTCATTGCTTTGGACCACTTTCCTGATAATGAACATGGTGGACCATTGCCTATGCAATGTGCATTGGCACAGCAGCTTGTAGTCTCCACCAGGGGCGGATGTGATAAGGTGACAAAGCAGGACTACAATAAAGAGACCTTTGATCTTGACAGAAATACAGTGTCATTGCCACTTATTCTAACCAAACAAAGGTGGACATTTTTCCTTCTATATACACATTGGGGGAGTTAACATAGCCATTCAGGGACAGAGTGCATGTTTGTCACAGGATTACCAGGTAAAAACAAAGGAATTCAAGTTTGAAAAAGAAAAAATAATGCACCTCATCTAAAGACTGCTAAGCTAGATTATATAATTTTTTGGGTTTTGAGTTTAGATACACATTAAAGAAGAACTCAAAGAAAAAAATTGTATTACCCTTGTAGTAGGGCTGCCCCCACATTGCAAGGGTTAACTGCAAATTTTTGCCAAGGTTAAAAAAAGTTATACTCACCTGAACCACGGAGTCGGCCTTTCCAGCCTCTCTCCGCCTCCTCTGCAGTGGTCTCAGGTCCCATAAATCATGACATTATATACAATGTGTGAAGGCAAGAGGATGCTGATGAACACTCCAATGCTGCAGCATAGTAGTAGAGAGGTTGGAGGGAGTGCTATGACACCTGGCGGTCTCAGAGCTTTTGGTGAGAATAACTTTGCTATTTTTGAACCTAGGCAAAAATGAGCACTAAATAAATAAATAAAATACAATTGTTTCCCAGAGTACTTCTTTAATGTTAACTACTGTACAACTACTACTGTACTACTGTACTGCAAAGAGCAGTGAGATGGAGTATGAAACATAGCTTTTACAATTAGGCAGTTTATTTACGAACTCCTCCCTCTGCTGTTCATAGCATTGTACTAGGAAAGAACCTTCTCCTGTCCACTTTTAAATGTGCATCTGTTTAGAGTGAAACATTATTCTTCTCTTGATAGAAATCTTTCTTATCTACAGTGAGAAACCTATCTCATCTACAATTCTTGCAGTCTAAATTACCTTTTATTTGCTAACATTTCTACTTGACTTCTCCTTCTTTGTAATATTAGGAGGGGTGTGTGCGGGGTTTGTGTTAACACTGTCTGCACTGTACTGGCTGATTTCATCATAATTTGTAAAGTAGATTTGAACACTGCCTGTGCTCTGTCGAGTACGCCAAACACATTGGATTTGCCAACCTCCACATCTGCGCTTGCGCACAGACTGGGATTAATGAGGAAACAGGCATTTATTTACAAAGTATTTTGTTTTAATGGTTCATTGTGACCATTAATAATATGCCATCCATCATTTATTGCAATGGATGGCATATTATTAATGGCCCCAATTAGCAATTACAAAATAATACTTTGTAAATAGATGCCTGTTTGCTCCTTAATCCGTGTTTGTGCGCACACAAGCAGATGCTAAGGTCGGCAAATCCAACAGGGTTAGCGTTCTTGACAGAACACCTGTCATAACAAAGGGTTAAAGGATTACAACTCTTACTTCTGTATTGTATGTTAATGAGAGAAACACATAACACACTTTTCTATTCTCAGTCTTTCTATAAGGAAAGGCCACTGTGAAGTTGCTCAGAAAAACTTTGATTCATCCATTTTGCGGCCTGCAACAAAACATCTGAAAGGTAAGAAATATTTTTTTTAAAATTATTTTTGGTATGCTGTGTGAATGGGAACACATAACAAACATAGTGGAGCTTTCGCAAATCTGACTTCAAAAGTTGACATACACTTTAAATAAAAACTGAGAATGCACGTAAGGATTTCTAAGTTTCCTCTGACCTTCCCAATATGTATATTTGGTACAGGTCAGTGCACAATTAGGATTTGGCATCACCATTAGAGCCAGTAAACAAGTATCCTCAGAAACAGATCAGCAATGGTAGTCTCATAGTTTATGACAGGTTTACTTTGATTTTCCAGTTGTTATACTCCCAGGCTGTCCTGTCTATTACATTATATTCTATTGTTTACAATGTTCAGGTTAGTTTAACCTCTATAACTACAGTAAGAATTATACTTTGGGGTCTATTCACGAAGCAGCCGAAGGATCTAGCAGTAGCTTCGGCCGATCCTTCGGCTAGCTTCGGCCCCAGGACCCCTTGGGTTCAATAGAACCAAAAGGCTTCTGTACGGGCTATTCACTATAGCCGGTACAGCTCACGAACTTGGCTGAGTGGCTCAGTCGAGCCGAACGCATATACCTCGGCTCGGCTGAGCCGCGCTGAAAGCCGAAGCTGGCTGACAGCCTGCTTCTGACAGCTGGGCGGAGCCAGCCGAGATGTTATGGCTGGCTCTGGCCACCTGCAGAGAGATCAGCGTCCCTGGTTACCAGCTAACCAGGGACACTGATCTCCAGACAGCCTAACTCTCCCTGGCACTCCGGGAGTCTCCCACTCCCGGCCGCCAAGGAGAGAAACACTGCTTTTTCCTTTTTTTTCTTTATTCTGACACAGGGCCGTGTCAGAATAGAAAAACATTAAAATAATTTTTGGCCATAGGAATGCATTGCTAGATTCCTATTGGCTATTTCAATTTGCAATAGCCAATAGAAAACTAGCATTGTACCCGCCCTCTGCTGCAGTTCTCCATCAGGTCCACCATCAGGATTGACAGCAGCAGAGGGCGGGTACAATGCTAGTTTGCAATTGGCTATTGCAAATTGAAATAGCCAATAGGAATCTAGCAATGCATTCCTATGGCCGAATTTTTTTTTTATTCTGACACGTCTCCATGTCAGAATAAGAAAAAAAAGAAAAAGCAGTGTTTCTCTCCTTGAGCGGGAGACTACCGGAGTGCCCGGGAGAGTTAGGCTTTTTTTTGCTTCTTTTTTACTGCAGCAGAACCGCCAGCCAATAGAAAACTGTTGGGCGGAGCTAGCTGTCATTGCTAGCTCCGCACAATAGTTTTCTATTTTTATTTTTCTACTTTTTAAACAGTTTTTCTGTTCTGCTCCGTCCCACAGAGAGACCGAGCAGAACAGCCGAGAGCGGCATTCGGCTATTCACTCACTGCTGTTTGGCATCTATGAGAATAGACCGAACAGCAGCAAATAGCCTTCCGGAGGTTCGGCTCAGCCGATCCAGATGTTGGATCGGCTGAGTCGAACTCCTTCTGCACTTCGGGTCAGCCGTAAATGGTCAGCATGTTCGGCCGACCCAAAGCCACGTGAAGCCACCCGATGTACGGCTGATTTCAGCCGATATAGGGCTGCAATCAGCCGTACCAGCCTGAAGTGATTAGCCAAACAGTGTTCGGCTCACTTCGCTTTAGGTCGGTCATTCACTCGGCTGCCTACGGCAGCTTAGTACATAGACCCCTTTGTCTGTTCTGCACTTTAGGTATAATAATGATAATAGCTGAGTGTACTATTTTCAAAAATTATTTATCAATATATTAAGAATTATTTTAAATGTTAAAAACAAATGTTAGCTTTTTCAATGCTCTGTTTAAAAAATATTTTAGATAATTTCTAAGGGCAGGAGAAAGCAATTAAATGTAATAGCAAGACTGAGCTTTCACTATGATGAATAACCATATAAAACTGTTATTTGATTTAAATCTCAAATGAATTCTCCTGTAGGATTATTATTAAAAAGTTTAGTGTATAAACTGTTCTCCCTTTAAGCTTTACTTATAATTCACTTTACACTCTTGAATAAGCTAACAGTATGTTTAATTAGAAAAGCGTTTATTATGAGAGTGTAACATTTCTATCATTTCTTTCAGATGAACACAGATTTTAAAAAATTATATATAATTTTGAAAATGTAATATTGTATTTGCAGAGTTCTTATTTCTTCTAGCATTTTGTTAAATAATTTCTCATACCACAATATATATATATATATATGAGGTAATCGTGCTGCCATTGGATTATGGGACATTTATATTTTATATTTCTATATATTTCTGCAAACTCATGTTCATAAGTTCAAATGGGGTTGCACTTGACTGTGGGTCCTAAAATCTATGCTGTTTCGACACAAATAGAGTCGGTACCTGGGCCTACTTAACTTCTCTAGATACTGCCAGGCTGCCCAGATCACCCAATTATCTATGTAACATGCCATCTGGGAGACTCTCCTATGTGTAGGTTTCGAGGCGCTGGACTGTTATCTGCTCATGATTGACAATATCCTATGGTTTCCTGCCTATGACAGACCATATACGCTCAAGCATATTGCTGCCCATTCACTTCAGGTGGGTCTGGTTTATGCACATACTCCGCTATTAAAATTCCTACTCAATCTTCTCTTCTCTCCTGGTTTCAGTTCCCCTTCCATAGGTTGCTAGATTCCTCTGGGATGTGATCATTTCAATCTCTGCAGGAGAAATACAAACTCCCCTCCACAGAGATCTTCTGGTACCTTCAGGTTAAACATTTTGTTACACAATACCTCTCATCAATGGGTACACCAGGCCCCACGTGAGTTTTGAACAAACATGCTGGTGGGCCCCACATACCCATGGGCTCATCTCCTTAATTTACTCAACCATCATGTCAAAATCCCACCAAGGGAAACAAGCATATGTAGATAAATAGACAGCTGACCACAGTATCCACCTTGAAGGATGATTGGGACCAAATTTGACTCATGATAAAATCATGTTCCCTGAATGTAACAGCTCTTAAGACCAACTACAAGGCACTGTCTCGTTAGTATCTTGTCCCAGCCAGGATATGAAAACGTGTGCCTGGTTACCAGCCCACCTATTCCAGGGGCTGTGCAGACTGGGGTGATTACTTTCAAATTTGGTGGCCATGCCCCACTGTTTGTAAATTTTGGGCTGCAATTTATGAGATCCTTTTGAATTTGTTGGATATCAAACTGCAACCGGACCTCTCTCATGTACTACGCAATATGTTCTTTGCTGAAATCAGCAATGTGCAATTTAGGTTACAACTGCAAATTTTGACTGCAGCTAAGCAGAAGATTGGATGACCTCTGTGCTATCGGTGACTGAGGTCAAGAATAGAGTCATGCAAGCCATGATTCACAAAAAGATTGAAACTACAATTACTGACAGTAAAAAGGTGAGAAAGGAGCAGATAGGCCCAATAAAGGATGAAAGAGGGAAGTTAGTCACAAATGACAAGGAGAGGGCCGAAGTACTGAACTCTTTTTTCTCCTCAGTATACACTCAGGAGGGAAACGGGTTCGACGCCTACGATAAAACACTTAGTTCATCACAGAATATATGTGCAGTTTTGGGCACCGGTACACAGAAAGGATGTCCTTGAGCTGGAGGGAGTCCAGCGGAGGGCAACCAAACTCATCAAAGGGATGGAGGACAAGAGCTATGAGACACGGCTACTAAATTTAAATATGTTCACGCTGGAAGTAAGGACATTAAGGGGGGACATGATTTTCATGTTCAAAATGTTCCATAGTCATAGCGACATTAGCAACAAACTCTTCAAGATAAATTCCGTAACAAAGACTAGAGGACACCACCTGAAACTGGTAGAAAAAAAATTCAAACACAAGGGGCGAAGGGGGTTCTTCTCAGTTCGCACGGTTAGGGTCTGGAACTCACTGCAACAAGCAGTGATTTCAGCTAATAGTCTGGAATCATTCAAGAAGCTTTTGGACGATTTCCTGAGAAACTGTAATATACAGGGGTACAGGTACTCCTAATAACGAAATGACACAGGGACCCATACACACACACACACAATAGGTTGGACTTGATGGACATATGTCTTTATTCAACCTCAAATACTATGTAACTATGTAACTATGACAGGATTTTCAAGTAGGCTAAAACTGGGCAACTGTGGACTGAAAATTTCTTACCACAGGGTTTTGATCACATGCTGCTTGAGCCATAACCCAGCAGAATGGGATTTTGGAACCCCTCTCTGCCATACTTATGTGAAGTGACTGACAGCCCCTGATTGGGATCCGGGCCCCAGTTATTTGGTTCTCTAGCCTTCTAAACTCCTAGTTCTCTAGCTTTTTAGCATTCTACTTCTTTGGTCTCCTATAAATAATATAAATATACAATAATGTGTCTTACTAGTGCTTAATAGTGATGGTATAATATCCAGCAACTTCTAAAATGTTAAGACTACTTCTCTATGAAAATTGAGTGATTTACCTTTATGCAGAGAGGTAGCATCTCCTGGCGTGTGTAACCACAGTGACTACTGAGAAGCTATATAAATTATGGTTGAGTGACCTGAAGATCTCTCAACCATAAACACGATCATTTCATCTCTTCCACGTGGGCGCCTCTGCTGTCTTGCACTCACCTTTTTTTGGGGCATTCTTGTCTCATCTCCCTATGCACTGGCATGCTTGCTACATTTTGCCAAGCCTTGTTACATGTATTAATTGATTAGCTGCTTTACTACCTTGGTTTTAACACCACTTTATCATTATGCATATCCTTCATGTAACTTTCTCATACCTTCAGTTGTTATCTGTTTTAATTTTTTGTTGTATACAAGCAAAATAAAAACATTAAACACGAAAATATTTGTATTCAACATTTCATAATTAGCTGACTAAAATAAAGAAAAAGAAAAACTATTAAAACATACTACCTGTAACAAGTCTACTTGAAAAGAAAGGTAGGATCTCACTCACTTTGACAAACTGTTACACGACACATGAAATGGCTTTGGGTTGAGAGTGATGTTTCATTTAATTCTGTTTATTCTGTGCTGGGTTGGCTGGGTGAATTAAATTATCTTGGACATGTGTACTCCACTCCTGTTCCTACAGAAACACCAAATTAACTTTCTGCTTTGTATTTGCATAAAGTATAAACAGATGCTTAAGTAGTTTGTAAAAAAATTGTGTATTAACCATAACAAAAAAACTTTAAATGTGGAAGTCAAACAATTTCATAGATGTTTTACAATTAATTATAAATGACATTTTCAGCCTTTTATTGTAGGAAAGTTTACAGGATGTGACCAAGGAGACAAATGAATTTTAAATGAAAAGAAAGGAGGCTGTTTAGCAATGACTTTCATGGTATCTGTAGAAAGATAGATATCTGAAAGAAGCTCCTGGTAATTTCTTGGAAAGGTCAAGCACCAATTGGGCCATTATTTCAACCCATTTAAACTTAATTTGCATTTCTAAGGAGACATTCACTAATGATCTTGCCAATAGAAATGCATTAACAATGGAATGAATTGTACAGCTTGGGCACGATTTTGTATTTACACATATTATTTTCCCCCTTTTATATAGTAATTATTTGTTATCCATATGCTATCTTTTATTTATATGTATGCTTGTAACTGCAGTATAATTGCACAGATTATTTGAAGCTCAGAGGGTGTTATCTAAAAGCACTGCACAATGTAAGGTCCAAAACTTTGATTCATTTTATGAAAGTAATAACTTTTTTTTTGACCTCTGGTCAGATGTAGGCTTATAGTGGGATTAAGTATAATTATTAAAGACAAAATTCAGATGCTTAACAACCTGCTTATGAATGTGGACAACACACAACATGACCCTAATTATTTTTTGCAAAGAAAATGATAACAAAAAGCTAAGTACCACTTGCATCTTTACTTGCTTGCATGGCATTATGATAAACAAAGGAAACTAAACTGGAAGTCAAGGCCAAAAGCTAAGTACACAGAGGAAATGCATATACAGTATGTATATGTATTGTCCTACCTTCCAAAACATTTTTTATTCTTTACAGCCAGTATAATGATTCATACACCTCTGCTACACTGCTCGACTAGGAAGATGCATTTATTATTTCTTGATTCAGCAGGCAAAATCTGCCCCTTCATGCTTATTCATTATCTAATCAGCTGGCTGAATGTGGACAAGTGACATAGTAAGCTGAAAAGCTAATATAGGAAATATGAGTGCCACTGTCTGACTTTGCAATGTTGCAGATGTATGTGAATCACAAAGCTGTCTAAACATAATTACTTAAAATTTGGAAAGCAAAATAGTTTACATTTGAGCATCAATATTTTCTCAGTCATCTAAGAAAGTCAGAGAAAAGTCAGAACTATTGCTATGTATAAGGGATGAGTTTCAGATTTTGGTTAAGCATAACCTTAAGCTCATCCTAAACCCAGCCTGTGCAGGGTTCGGTATGCTGCCTAACAAACTATAAATAAATTAGGCCAGTTCACCTGCCCAAACCCCCAAATTCTGTTTGTAAACAAACCAGTCAGGCATCATGGGCAGTGTCATTGACCAAATATATTAAAATGGTTTTATAAATGTATGTAATGGCTTTTTTTTAAATGTCCTCCTTTTTTCTCTTTCTCACCCAATATGCGTAAGGAAATGTGAATTTGGCCTGTGTTTATTGATGAATGTTATGAAAAAAACAATAAAGTTTTATTATATAAAAAAAGGTTTACAGACAGCAGCCAGCGATTTGTCATTTGCAATTGGAGCAGTGGTAAGGGAGCATTGTCATGATGGCTCATCGTGGTGGTGGTGCAACATTGTGGCATTGTCATGGTGGCGGCTTATCGTAATTGATGATGATCTACATTGCTATATGTGAATTTACATCATGGGACAATATTTTGTTTTTTCAGATACAGGATTTTGTCTTGGCATCTGTTTTTTATTTTTTTTATTTTTTTTCATTTTTTTGGGAATAAGTAAAAAGAGTACTGATGTACACTATACTCATTTCCCTTGGGGTGTCCAGATATCCAGGACACTCTTTTTATAAAGAGGGCATCCAGATTCTGAATTATTTTTATAAAGCGTGCCCCCAGATATCCTGACCCCAAAAGGGGGAAAACCCCACATCTTCTTTATGATAAGGAGCCCCTAGATTTCCATCAATCCCATTGCATATAGTTACACAGTAAGTAAGGTTGATTAAAGACACAGGACCATCAGGGTCAACCTATGTAGTGTGTGTTAGTGTGTGTAAAAAGCATTTTAGCAATTCCCATAACCATGTATATTCAGTGAACCGAGGAACTCATCAAGTGTTTTTTGAAGCTCTTAAACTTTTCTGCTGATACAGCTATCTACACTAGTAAATTCCACATTTTTACAATTCTCAAATGAAAGAACCTCTTGCACATTTAAGATTGTACTGCATGCCCTCCAATTTCTTGCTGTGCTCATTATGTCCTAACTAACCTTAAAATAATACTATGTATTTTATGTACAGTTCATTCATAATAATGCACTGTAATAGTTTAATTTTAAATATAAGAAGAACATGTTATTAGGAAGGCACTTTTTGCTGAAACACAGCATATGTGAACCCCTGACAATGCAATGAAAGAGCTAACACAGTTCATGAAGTGACCCTAAACTCAGCATTTAAATCTTATAAATGCCTTCTAGTACCATAACTATTAACAAAAATGTATCTTTTTTGTGTATCACTTAGCTGTAAATCCTCAAAACATCTCTGAATTTGTGCTGACACTGACCTTCCTTCTGTTGGGTGGCTTTTTTGTTCCTCATGTTCCCGGTGTGTGTTGTAAAGTAACCACCATTCCGAGCTCACTCCTGTGAATGAACTACAATCTCACTTTTAGTGTACTAATTTGTTTTGAGATTGCACTCCATTAGGGAAGTCCATTAGAGTGGTGGCAGATTTACAAGACACACAGGGACTATGGGAAACAAAAGTAGCCACCCTCCAGAAGGAAGGACAGTGTCAGCACCAATTCTGAGATGATTTGATGATCTACAGCCGAGTTATACACATATATGATACATTTTTGTTAATAGTTAGGAAACTTGAATACATTTTTAAGATCTGACTCCTGAGTTTAGTGTCACTTTAGTGGACTGTCTGACACAGTGTTTATAAACACTGTTCAAATCTGAGATGACGAGATATTTTAATATTGTTACTTTTATATTTGCTCTGTTTCATTAATCTGCAGATCAAAAGACATCCGCTTCTATCTGCATATGATGTCAGTTAAAACAACATAGTAAAGAAACAAGTTTTTTTAACACCTTATTAATCCCTGCTTTTCCCACAATAGCCCTAATTAACTCCTTCTTTCCCTTTCCCCATTAACTTTTACTGTATCTTCCTACTGTTTTTATTGCCTTTTTTTCAAATCTTTCTAACTATTAGTATTTAAACTTTTTTTATTTTCTTTAATTTTGTCACCATCATATTGAAAACATGCAAAATTGGAAAAAAAAGCCTTTATTTTATTTGTAAATAACTTTGAAATGTTTTGTACCAAAATAGAAACTGTAGTGTCATTTAAAACAAGATACATTATAGAATAACATTTAAATGTTTTTATGTGCAGTAACACACTAATCAAAGCAGGAAAAAGTGTTTTTTAGGGTTGTACTCGTCTATAGATTACAAAAAATAAAACAGAAAACATTGTTTGTCTAAAGAAAATAATGTGGGCCATGGGGTTTGAAAGCTGAAGTGGTTAAATTGTTTTACCTAGTGTTTTTAAATATTTTTTTTACATTTTAGTTTTATACACTTTTTGGATATTTTCATCTACATTTTCTCAGTAGATGTCACAAATGTCCCCTTAGATGTAATTAGCTACACTTTTAGAAAAACTATGGAAGCTGTAGAATGAAAGACCAGCTTATTAACACAGTCATTCAGGTGTGTAGACTGCAATATGTCCCACAATGGTAGCTAACAGCCATTTGAGAATTCAATGCTTTCTCCTTTTACAGCTGTGACATGTACTTATTGATTGAAACACACTTTTCCCAGAAGCTCTTAACTTTCAATATTCTTTATTTATATATTGCATCTTACTTTCCTTTCTGAGCTGCCAGAGGCTTCAAATGAAGTAAAATCTTAATTAGTTGTAAGTTTAAGTGTAGGAAATCCTTACACCAGAATGATGTAGAGTTGAAGTAGTTTGATAGATTTGTTTAAAAATAATATATTTTAGTGTGACATTAATTCCTTTACTGGAACACCTTATATGAAAACGGGATCATTTTACACAATAACAAATACTGTGTCTGGTGAAAAATCAGAAATTCAATGTTAAATGTTGAATTTAAACCTTTTATTGACTTGAATAAATGTTTCATAAATAACTGAAACTTTTATTTAAAATATTTCAAAACTGGCCTATGGCTACCAGTATGCTAAAAAAAAGATAATTGTCTTACAAGCATTTATATCTTCCACTCAAACAACTGCATACATAATGGCCCAATCACAATTTTAATTGTTATTGACAGTGGTTTATACTGGCTGTAAAATTAGAGCTCTGCATCACAATGCTGCCATTTTACTTTCCAGCATGCACCATCTTTGTTTAGCCTAATCCAGGGCCAACAATGTATTAATAAACTATGATTGTGGGCCATGAAGGATGTAGTCATGTAAACAATTGTACCTGTACAATATATATCTTTCTTGGCTCTGTGTCTTTGAAGGAGAATTATGGGGAGAGTGAAATATACTAATCCCCATAGAGAGTTGATGTGTGACACTGTAGCTGTCACACATCAGCTCTATAAATCAAGAACTGAGATATCCCATACCGCTGATCACTCAGTTCCCGATCTTCTCCCGGCAGAAAGTGGTGACTGTCAGTCACCACTCCCTGCAGGGATTCCCCCTTCTCCTCTCTGTTCCTCCACAAAACTGGAGCAGACAAAATCTGGAGCAGTTGTGCATTGCAAACAGCTTCTCTCTTTCATTTTCAAACCTTAACTGAACAAACTCAAGAGGGAAGCTGATTGGTTGCCCTGGGCAACTGCTTCAGATTCTGTCTGCTCCAGTTTTGATAAATTCTCCCCAATGTGTTTATGTATCTAGTGGTTAAAAAACAGTTTAAAATAGTTTTCTTTTAACTTAAAAGCATTAAAAGTTAAGCGGACATAAAACCATTTTAGTTTCAATAAAAAAGGGTTGAATTTCGTATATTATAAACCATTTTGTTAAAAAAATAACTTATGATTATAGGATGCCATGTGATTTTGTGCATAGATATAGAAAACACTATATGAAGTATAAAAGAAACCTTTGTTTAACACTGAAGGCTGGCAATTATATTAATCCTTTATATGGTGATCTACAAAAGAGGTTGTGTTATTCTTAACTCTAGTGCTTAGCAATAAAATCAACAGGTCACATTTTCCCCAAGTTAAGCATAAAGGTATTATATGAATGGTAATGAATTTACTTGGAACTAACTATTGGACTATACTTTATTTGCACTGTGTCTTTCCTTGCCGTGATAAAATCAAGGAGAAACTCTGACATTTAGTTTCATTGTACCCCTGGCATGTATAAAGATACAAAAGAGTATATTCCTGCTTATTTAGAGTTATTTTTCCCTTTTGAATATACCAGAAGAAAGTTTTCAGAATTTATGGAATAATTGTGGATTTTACTATCAGGATATTATTTGGCATTTAATTAATCGTTAGAAAGGTATTATTGCATTTCTGTATTGTAGATTTGACTTGAATTCTATAGTATTAAAATATTACATAATTATTTTCAATGACAGTGATAATACAATGTTATAATATCTTTAAGTGTTACAAAATGTTAACATAAGATGATAGCTCAAAGCTTAATTGAAATCTTTTTCCACTTTAAAGTTTTTTGCAATACCAATGCTCACAGCGGGTAACAAGACACATGTATTTTAGTACACAGAAACTCTCAGTGAAAACAATAACAATTATTTCTTATATTACAGCTTCATAAAGCTGGTCATTACTTTAACCATCGTTGAAAGACAACCGGACGGGAGTCTCCTGGATGTGGGTGGGCGTCTTTAGACGTCCTTCGTGCCCGCTCGCGCGTGCCCTCTGACGCGCACGAGCGGGAAACCGCCTCGATTTTAAATGATCAGCGATTGCCATTTACATACAAGCGGTCCGGCGTCTGTAAAGACTTGTATGATACAAATGAGGAGGCGCCCCTCCCCTGATGTCTCCATAAAGGGGACCTGACACTGTAATTTGTTATCACATAGGGTACTTCTTGGCACCCCATGTGATAACAATAAAGTTAAGTGTAACAAAAATTTTAAAAAAATGCTCACAAAATAAATAAAAATGTACACACACAAAACAAAAACCCCCCACAAATGTTTTTAAAAGCCCCCCACCCCCACATAAAATGTGTTAGATGCGCAAAAACGGCGAATGCTCCAATTATGCTGCACGTTACATATCGCCGCGAACGTCGCAATGAGAGCAATAATTTTAGGGCCATCAATCACTGATAACACTAAACTGATGGGCGGTAAAATCTTTTAAAGCATCGCCTCTGACCAATTTTGGCTATGGTGTTTTTTTTGCAATTTTGCGGGCGCGCGCAATTTTAAGGCTTGACATGTTTGGTGTCTATTTACCCGACGTGACCCCGACTTTTATGTGTCAGGACACTTGTACCAAGGGGTGTGGCTATTACTCAGTTCTGTCATCACAGAGCACTAGAGAGCACTAGAGAGTAAAATTCTGATGTAAATAATAAGAGATAAAAAAGTGACACTTCACTTGGGCTTTAACCACTTGAAGACCAGGTGTTTAGACCCCCTTTCTGGCCAGGCCATTTTTCAGTATTCAGCGCTGCGGTACTTTGACTGACATTTATTACGCCATGCAACGCTGTACTGAAATGAATTTTATACCATTTTTTAGGGACAGATAGAGCTTTCTTTTGGTGGTATTTAATCACCACTGGGGTTTTTATTTTTTACTATAATTAGGAAAAATTACCGAAAATTTTGAAAAAAAAAGTTTTTTTTATATTATGTTAGGAAACATTTATTATTACACAGTTTTTTGGTAAAATATAAAAGATGGGGTCACATTGGGTAAATAGACACCAAACACGTCAAGCTTTAAAATTGCGCGCACTAGCGAAATCACAGAAAACTACCATACCCAAAATTAGCCATAGGCGACGCTTTAAAAGCTTTTACCGCTCATCAGTTTAGTGTTATCGGTGATTGATGGCCCTAAAATTATTGCTCTCACTTTGACGTTCGCGACGATATGTAACATGTGCGGCATAATTGGCGCAATCGTCGTTTTTGCGCATATGCGCCCCGATGCATGTTTGCATGCGTGTATGTATGGTTGGGGACTTTTACATTTTTTTGTTTTTTTATCTTTTTTATGTGTAACTTTACATTTTTGGGAGGACTTTAATTTTTTTTCCAATTTTTTTTCCAATCACATACGGGGGCTAATAAAACCCCGCTATGTGATAGCAAAATATGTGACAGGTCCTCTTTATGGAGACATCAGGGGTCTCCAAGACCCCTAATGTCACCTAGGACCCCCCAAAAGAAGCTGATGAAGCACAGATCTGCTCCATCAGCTTCTTTCCAGCTTCTGAAGCTGGAGAGTGACACAAGAATGCGGAAGTGATGTAATATTCAACACTTCCGCATTCTTGCAGCGGAGAGGGGACCAGATCTCCCTCTCATCCCCTGTGACAAAGGCACTATGCGGATCCCGGGCTCGCACAGGGCACAGCGGAGCCAGGGACCAGCGGGACAACGGCGGGGACGACGACCGCAGAAGGGGGGAGACACCGATCGTTACCCCATACAAGCGATCCGCCGGCTCTATAGCCGGTGCATCATTTGTATATTAACAGGCATCGCTGCCTGTTTTTAAATATCGCATTTCCCACTCTCATGAGGGGGCGTGTCTGAGCGGACGTCTAAAGACGCCCGCTCAGATCTAGAGAGCTCCCAGCCGGCCGTTTATTTACAACGGCCGGCCAGGAGGTAGTTAAAGGCTTGAAGATTGATTGAATATTAGTCTTTTAGGCTTTAAAAGCCCTGCATGAGTCTATATATTCTTCCACCTAAAATTAAATAAGCAATTTCTGGATGGTGTTCCGATTGAAAATGTTTAAAAACTGGAGCAGACAAAATCTGGAGCATCTCTTTTTTTTCAAATCTTAACTGAACAAACTGAAGAGAGAAGCTCCAGATTATGTCTGCTCCAGTACTGATAAATTCCCCTCAATGTATTTAGTTACATTCTTATTATTGCTTGCAGAAAACATGTATTTAATGTGTTGTTTCATATTGTTGCACCAATGTATTAATTACAAATATTCTAATACTTTCGCTTGTTATAGTAAAATCTCACAAACTGCACTACCAACCCTACTGCTTTTCTGTTCAAACAAAAAGGCCTGCCCTTTGTATTTTCCAAATAACCTTTTCTGCTTGAAAGTCTGCAAAAGCCCTCTTCTGTAGCAGGTGCAGTTTTAATGATTCTTTGATGCCATATGTCAAAAAAATCACTAGCTGTGAGGACTGACATTTCTTTTGGGAGCTCTTAGCATCAATTACTAAAGTTATTGAATTGTGTAGTCTTCTTAAACCTATCAAAATGTATAAATGACACTCAGTTTTAATCCAGAGATAGTTTAAATATATAGAGCACAACTGTTACTTGTATATATTTATTTCATTAGGATCTTGTGAAGTTTGTGGAACCTACATTACATATCTAAGTGTGCTGTATGTTTATAGTTTAGCCTACTGTAAAAATTATTCTACAAACCAGATAATAAAATTACACAAGATTGGGAAAGAGATGGCGTGTGGGGACTTTTTGGATGTTTAGAGATAACAATTTAGTAGAACAGGTCACTGTTGTGCTAGTTTTTATGAATGCGTACCTACCCTGATCTTTTCTTACTGTTATTGTATCAATTTACACGAATTATAAACTATAGCATCAAAAGGGAACAAAGATTTCTTAATGTAAAATGCAAACATTCAGTATGGGCTTTACCATAATGCTATATTACATAAGAATCACACTTATGTGATATCCTTTTAGGCAGCAGACTTTGTTTGTTATAATGTTTGGATAGATATTTGTGGCTGTGCACTTGATGAAAACTTAAGAATCCCAAATCTCACTCATTTGCTGCGCTTACACACACCCATTAAAAAAATTACAAAATCAAATGGTTACTTTACAGAATTTATAGTTGCTTTTGATTAAAAGTGGTTAATTTGCATTGTTTCTGGATTTAAAACTGGACTTGTTTCTGGGCTTTCTTTCTCAACTTTGAAAAAAATACTTAATAATCAAATTATTATAAATTTCTCCTGATAATATTTTCCAAAATGCAGTATATCATCACAGTTTATGAATATGTAATTACTTTGTGTTTATGTTCTAACTTAGGTAATGTTCAGCAGGGAAAGGCCATGATACCACACCCCATAGCTACAAAGTACAAACACAACAAAACAGGCATTTAGCGTGGTGGGGACTTTTCATTTATGCAAATAAGGCCTTCAAATAAACTTTATTAATAACTATTAAAACATGGTAGTTAAGAACATCACAAAGTCAGCCATGAAATACATAGGGCATATATAAGCTACAATATTTGAATACTGATTCCACAATAACTTAAATAAAGTTTAAGTCATTAAGAGTCCCACAATGTTGATTAGATAGCATGTGATGCAATATGATGTATTGCAGCAAGTGATGTAATGTACATCACTTACTGCATTCAAGGACAGCAGAGGAGATCAAAGGGAGATTGTGTAGTGATCTCCCTTTTATCTCCTGTAACAGAGTCGCTGTTCTGGTCCCAGCCGTACTGGGCACAGTGGTTCTCGGGACTGGCAGCGACGAAGACGGCTGCGGCAATGGAGTTACGGGGGAGGGCGCACACTCGCACCTACTACAAGCGATCAGGCATCTGTACAGATGCCTGATCACTTGAATGTAAACAGCCATCGCTAGCTGTTTACATTGCTAACAGTGGCCCCACTTGTGTGCACGCTGAGCGCCCTCCCTCTTGCATTGGGTTCGAGTTCGTATTCGAACATTTCGGCTGTTCTAATGTTCGAATACGAACCGAACAAGTTAAGTGTAAGAAATGTTTACAAAATTAAAGCTTAATAAAAATTGTGACAAATAAAACATTTTTTATATAACACAAGATTTTTTTCCCACATGCGTGTCCACATACACACGCAAAAATTTGTTGGGTGTGCCTATGTGCGAAAACGACAATTGCGCCTATTACGCCACATATGTTACATATCGTCATGAGTGTCAGAGTGAGAACAATAATTCTAGGACC
This sequence comes from Nanorana parkeri, assembly GCF_000935625.1. NCBI lineage: Eukaryota > Metazoa > Chordata > Amphibia > Anura > Dicroglossidae > Nanorana > Nanorana parkeri. The sequence continues at coordinate 756,828 of NW_017306906.1, read as the reverse complement.
ATTAATTACTGATAACACTAAACTGATGAGCGCTAAAAGCGTTTAAAGCATCACCTATGGCCAATTTTCACTGTTCACTTTGCACGGTAATGTTCATTTTGCAAGGGACATTTCCCTTAGCTTAGTGAATGTGGCAAAATCCACTTTGCAAAGAATACCCAATCATTTGCAAGGAATATAAAAAAAAAGTATTTTTGGTTGCATATGATTTAATGATGGAAGACAGCAAAGCTTTACCACATTCACTAAGCTAAGGAAATATTGCCTAGCAACGTCAACAGACTATTTGCCTTTAGTAAATCAATCTCTGTCTGTACCCCTCTGCCCTGAATTCCTAAAAATAAAGCAACATGTATTTTGGCTACTTATGTGCTAAAATGCCACTGTCTTCAATCTTACCATTCCATAGCTTCCAAGAAAAAAATGGGAAGTGTCTCAGAATTTTTTTAGGACTTCCATCAATGTTATCTCCGCTTCCAGTTGTCTTAACTGTTTGTGACCAAGTGGGGAGAGTAATGTCTTGGAAGAATTTATTTGCCAAAGTGTGGTGTAGGGGCCTGTGGATTGGTAGAGATTCGATAAACTGGTAGTGAACAGTGCAACAATAGTAGAGGAGTTTGCTATGACTATGTTGCTTGCCAAAGTTTGATAGGCTTAGTTTCTCTAAGTGCTGAACAGCTTTGCCAACATACGGCTAGTTTATTGTCACATGTATAGAAGTACCTCTTTGCCCAATGTAATTGCTTCTTTGTTCTGTCATTCAGGAACAGTTTAAGCACCACACAAGGAAGGGCGGGCTTTAAACTCTAGCTCTATCTGTTCAAGGTGGAAGGGCAAGGAAGAGATTGTAGCATCTCTGTCCCTCCCACAGCTGGAGGAAGGGGGAGGAGGCAAATATATTGGTGAGCAACAAAGAGAGAAAAAGGAATTGAAAAAAACAGCAAAAGAGAGAGAAAGAAAATATTCAAATAAAAGCACAAACACTGTATAACCATTTTCTTAGGAACAAATAATAAGACAAAGCATATGAATAAAAAAACTTAATAACCAATCAATATAGTGTGTAAGTTCACCAATAGATTTTAAGAAAGCCAATGTGAGCTAAATGGCATATCTAGCCTTTCCAGGGTTTGAAACCTAATAAAATAACATAAGATTTCACAAAAACAAATATACACATATTCGCAATACAAATCAATTCTGTTCTTAAATGCTAATAAAATACAGTAATTAATTTAGTATAGCTTGGTATAAATGATTTTAAAAGAAAAAAAACGAGTTCTTGAAGCAAAGATTAACAAAAAATCATATATAGTTTGCATGTCCATAGCTTCCTTGCATCAGACTGGAGTTTACAAGTGGGTAAGCCTGAGTTAGGAGGAAAACACAAAATAATTATTTAGCCACCAGATCAATGGCCTCATCCACCCCTTAAACAATATTAAAAAGCCTCCTTTACTAACACAATATAATTAATAATTAAGGAAAAAACATGAAAGCAAGACATTCAATTTGTTGAACATACCTGCAAATAGCTCAGGTAACAAACTGTCATATTTTGGTCAAAAGGAACAGAAGGGAATTGCAGTCCTTCGTGTAAGATAGCTGTGGGTATCTCCTACAGGTTTTGGCTCAAATTCCGAATGACACTAATCTGAGGAAACCGCAGCCACTGGACCTGATGCATGAGCTTTGCAAAAATAAACTTTTTCTGGAAAAGAATAGTAAAATTCAGATGTTTGTGTCTCCCTTATGGAGGTTACTGTGTCTTGATCACCAAAACCACCATCAAAATGAGGCTAAATCCTCGATGTGCCACCTTGTGCAAAAATAAGTGGGAATTTTTCTGGATTTCTATGGAGACACCTGTTGAGGTGACAACAGAGTAAGGCCCCGTTCACATATAGCGAATTGTCGCGCGATTTCCGCCGCGATATCGCGCATTTTTGCCGTGCGATATCGCGAGAAGTCGCCGGCCAATGTTATTCAATGGAGCTGTCTTAACTCCATGTCGCGCGTCGCTCGTCGCGGTCGCAAGTCGCTTCTACCGGACCCTTTTTTCGGCGGATTTTGCGCGATTTTACTTTTTTTCTATGGAGCCCGACGGGGAAGGTCGCGCTACCGTCGCTGGATCGTCGCTGGAACGTCGCCCCGAAAGTCGCGCTATCCCGGCCGTGCGGATCCGCTGCAAAAGGTATGTCGCTATATGTGAACGGGGCCTAAGTGGGGATTTCCCTCACTCAACAAAGATCACCTCTTAGTTTCTGTTACAGAAGAGGGAGAGAAGGCAAAGCTCGCAATTGCTTTACACATATGAAGATTGCAAAATGAATCAAAGATTAGATAACCTGGCTGTAGAAATATGTTGATCGAATGTTTAAAACCTTAATATTGTAGGGCATTAAAAATGTGGAAATTGAGGATTCCAAAAAGGAAATTTAAACTGATAAGTTTTCTTCAATTGTTTGCCTCCTTAAATTAGTTATAGATTGTTTTCCAAACACTTACTACACTGCATCGATGGTAATGCTGCTAAATGAAAAGAGTTAGAAAAAGAAGGTAGTAATGACAGCAGTTAAACACTTCATATGGACAGTCTACAGTTCAAGCTGTCACCTCAAACAGTGGTGATCAGATGGGCATTAACCAAAGAAAATAGCTATCGCAACACAGGCAGGTAAAAATCAAGATTACTGGCATACCCAGGAAACTCATCAGATTGCTATTGGCCAGCACTCGTTTTCACTTAGTGTTATGTTAATCATATTTCCATGCAAACAAATACATCACTATGACGTTTTCAGGTATTTAGGTCCTTCCTAGCTAAACATCCACATTTTGTATAGGTTTGTAAACAATTTAAATTGTGGGTCACAACTCACCACTACATAACTTTGCAAATCTGCTCAAGTCCTAGGAACACACAGTATCTCCAACATGAACACCAGACTGCTCTGCATATTATCAAAAGTCTCCCACCCATTTATAATTGGCAGAATACACAATTTTGGGGGCAAATATATGGCTCAGGCACAAATTAACAATTACTGTAATAATTAAGCAGCTCCACAGTGTTTTTTTTCCTCTTCACCATCTTCTCCAATGCCACAGGAATAGAGGGGAAAACTAATGGGGACACTTATTTCCATGACAACTGTCTAGGAGTGTCTATCAATTTAGAATGTCTCACTAAAAAAACTGACAGTGGTTTTAACCCTTCCCTACACTATCCAAAACAGAAAAAAAGTTTGCCTTTAGATGTATTTTAAGCATCATCTGAGCTACTATATTATTTGAACTTTTAGTACTAATATTCATATTCTTCTGCTTAATAAAGAAAGGGATGCTTACATTTTAACAGGCAAATTGTCAGGCCAGTGAAAAAGGCAAACTTCAGAAAAACAGCGCTTATTGTACAAAATATGATTTATCATGAGTCTTTTTTCTTACCATTAGCTTATGTTTTTTGTAATATACTGATATATTTGCTAACATTTCCTGTTCATTTGTATTTTCTTAATGAGTCAAATGCATTCTTCAATTAACACCAATAAAATTATAAACACTCAGGCAATAACTGCTGTTTGAACAATGTTGTTTCATCATTTACTCATTGACATTATAAAACCAAATTTGTGCTTTAAGAGTTTCTTTCTTGCCTTTAGTAAACACAGACAATCTTTCATCTGAAAATGTTAACAAGTAGCAGGATAGTTCTTGATTCTGGCATGCCATAGAACAACTGGTAGGAATTCTGCCTGAGGCAGTTCTTTAGGGATGACAGACGGAGTAACCACAATCATCCATGGTAAACTCTTGAATCGACTTAGTATTCATAATTAATGCCTTTGCTATTTAAAACTACTTGGATATTTGTTTAAATTCCTACGTTTGGAATAAATGTTAAATAATTTCTCTGTAAGGTCTATTTTTTAAAATTAATTTAATGCAACAATTAATTTATTGGCATCATATTGTCATGTAATTATTACCAGAAATCATTTATTGTTTCAATCTTTTTCTATATATATATATTACAGGTATTGCTTATGTTTTCTGGAAGGTGAAATTATATATATAATTAGGAAAGAAAATTTGGCACCCCCCATTGAAGCCAACAGGAGGTGAATCTTGAAAATCAATTTCTCAATTTTCAAAGCTAGCAGGCAAGGGATTGTCAAATAAAGGGCATTGGTAGCTTGGCAATTAATTCGGGAACATGTACTAACACAAATTAAAAAAAAAATACATTAAGTGGGAAGCAGATCTTTTACTAATACATTAAAAATGCTAATTTGCTGTAAATAACGATATTGGGGGATGTCCACATTTCTCAGCAAAAGTGACATTTACAAAGAAAAAAAACATATGCCACTAACATGACATTTCTGTGCCTATTTTTTATTTTTTATTTCAAAAGCATGGGGTTTCCCTGCAATTTATATCAGACCCTTATATTTGATTACGGTCTGATATGGATTTGGAGGGGGACCCCAGGCAAAAAAAAAACAGCCTTTATCCTTGATGAGGGTCTAGTGTGAATTTTAAGGTTAAACTCCATGCAAACAATTTTTGGTTCCCCATCAAAATTCATACCAGCCTGTCAGGCCAGCAAAGAGGGTTCCCCTCGTTAACCATACCACATTCCCTAAACATGGGGAGGGTGCTTTGCTAATGGGGGTGAAGCCTCCATCCCTCAGCAAGGCACTTGTCCCCATATTGATAGGAACAAGGGCCTCATCCCCACATCCAGTCTCCAAGAGGATGTGGGGGTCTGGGGGGATTATATTAATATGGAAGCCCTTTAAAATAAGGTGTATTTTACCGTGTAACTCCATTTCAATCAGAATGAACGGTAGCCACTGATCTCCTGAAACAAAATACATTGACTTCAGGCTGATGTTGTTGACCAAATATGGCCATGATTATTAACCAAATATGTTCACATTCATATTTGGTCAATTATGTCAACCAGCATCCCACCCCTGAGGAATGTGCCAGCTGGCAGATGAATTGGGCCAGGGATGCTGGGATGGGGGCATCCACAAGTGACCTATTAACCAATGATGCATCCCCAGAGGTCAGGTGCTGGCTTGAACCTGAATTAAACTAGGGATGGGAAGGGGGTTGTCTTAGCAACCAATGGCCATGAGTGGGAAGTTGTGAAATTTAGTAGCAGTAGAAATACTCCTACTAAATGTATGACTTCTCACTACGGCCAGAGGTTAACCTTGGTGGGTGGGCAAACAGCCTATTTAGTTCACCTGTTCACTGAACAGCCAGAGTTGTAGTCAAACCCTTGCATTGGCTTGAACTCAAACCCTACCCATAGTAATAGTGAGTTTTGAGGTTTTAAAGGTTTATCAGCTTATGTCTTTTTATGTATACATATTATTTATTTAGAGAAAAACAAGATGGAAGCAGACAATGTTCACAGTGTGAAAACTATGACAATATAATTTGAAATAAAATGCAACTGTTTAGAAAAAGGCTGACAACGTATACAAATATTAAAACTTGAGTGAGACTGTGTTTTGGATACCAAGGTGTCCAGTGATGCTCAGTGGATAAAATAAAGTTAGAGTTTTTTAATTAGGGTTGAAAAACAAACATTGTTGTTATAGTGGTAAGTTAGCTGATGTAATAAACATTTATTTTTCTAAGGATTAACAGTAAAATTAATTTTAAAATGAAGTCTTAGAAGAATCCTTTTTTTATGAATTATGTTACCCAAACATGTAAATCTTCAATTATAGGAATTAGAGCTTAATCTTAACAGCACATATGATTACTTTTAGTTTGATTTTTTTTTTCAATAATTGTGCAAAATATCTGTTGTTAATATTATTATTATTAATAACAAATCTGTTAAAAGTCTTTTATTCATCTTCATTTGTAAATTTCACATTGTAAAGAAGAAGCTTCTTTCATTCTGGAAGAGACTATCATTTTGAAAAAAAAGGAAATGTGTACACTGAGCTAAATACACATTCAATTACTTTTGGTGCTGTGTGCTAGTAAGGTGCCGAGGGCGGCCGAAGCTTGGCTTGCCTAGGGCAGCCAAATACATAAATACACCACTGGCTGCAAACCAAACTACTTCAAATGAAAATCAACCATGTATACTGATGCAACAAGCAGGCAGATTGGTAGATGCAATACCAAACTGTGTCAGTAAAAACTGTGATCCTCCATTGCATAGCAAGTATTATTATAGCCAAAATATTGTTTTGTGGCTTACAAAATCTAACCCTCTTGAGGGAATCTTTCATACAAAGAAGATAGGTAGGAGTGTAGGAGGTAGTTAAGAGTGTAAAATGAAAATGTATTTATTGATTTCACTGTAAATTGAGGCACACACCAAGGATGTTCAATTTCCCTAGCTATTTTTATGCACTCCTCCCTGAACATTAAAAGTATGATGATTGGCTTACTAGAACGATGTATATCACTATATGTCTTTAGTAGATATGTGCATTCGGATTCGTCCGAATCTGAAATAATGAATTTAATATATGCCCGAATATACTAAAATGATATTCGAGCATACATAAATTCGTTTTCAGCATGCCTGCCACCATCTTGGAGGCAGAGTGTATGACATCACATGATGGTGATGTCACACGCTGAACAAGCGGTGGCCAGATCGGCTGGTGGCATGTTCTGCGCCGCCATTTTGGAGTAGATCTCGGTAGACATGTCCAAATGCACATGTCTACTAATTATGGCCACCGCTTGTTCTGTGGTTTCAGTGTGCAGTAGTGCTACTGTGTTTATTGGGAAAATACATTATTTTTCCTAAAGATGGATCACCACTCAATCAATATATCCTACTTCGTAACGACAAAATTTTAAACACCTTCAAATACTTAGGGGTGCAAATACAATTACAGTCCTATGTTTCTAATAAACTACCACATATAATTTCCAACTGGCAATGTAAGACCAAGCGGTGCTTGGACCTACTGCATAGGGTTAACCTCCTAAAAAAAAAAAAACTAGAACTAGAAAACTAAATGATATCTATGCTACTACTGTAGCAAGAAAACATACCACAGTTGGAGTGGAGGGGAGAGAGGTGAGTGGTTACTGTTGCAGGACCAAGGATCAGGTGAGTATATCTTCTTTATTTTGTTTCTTAGACCAAAACAAGCAGTTAACCCTTGCATTGTGGGGGTAGCCCCACTGCAAGGATACATTTTTGAAATTCCTGTAGTTCTTCTTTAAAAGAAAATGCACTGCTATTGAGTATTCCAGCCATCCCTTTCTCTGTTCTTCTATTTATAATAATATCCATCCATCCACTACTTTTTTTGCAAAAAGGCAAAAGAACAGCAAACAAACAAATGCTTACATGTTTTAGCCCCCAAACCAGGCATTAGTCGTAGCTACATAAACATTTGTTTGTTTTCTGCTCTTATGCCTTTTTCCAAATAAAGTATTGGATGGACGGATCCCCTTGCAAGTGCCGTTTTTTTAACCTATACAGCCTTATGGTGCAAACTGTTGCACATGTACGTTATAGGGACATGTACGAGTGTGGGGATGTTTCTTTTTTTTGTTATAATTTTTTTACATTACTTTCAGAGGGCTTTGGAGAGATATTAGAGGTTTAAACAGACTCCTGAAATTTCATTTTTGAGATAGAAAAAGAAACTAAGGAAACTAAGGAGTCACTCACCAATCTCTTTCTCTGCAGCCACAGCATTTACTGAACAGGAAGAGCTCAGTACCGAGGCTTTCTGTCCATTCACAAACTGAGGAGAGATCGTATGTGTTCTATCAACCTAGTCACAAATGAATAGACAGTGATCTGTGTGGAGCACCTCCTGTCCATTCATAAATTGAGAAGACAATGAATGTTTGCTATCCACCCAGCCATGAATGAACAGGAAGTGATTTTTAGCACTTCCTGTTCATTCATAACTAGGGAGATAGTAACCATTTACCATCTCTCTAGTTATGAATAAACACTTGAGAGATCAGTACTGATAACTCTGGTGCATATTTAGTAAATGGAAGGATCGGTAGTCATTACACATGTAGCCTTGTTGTTAAGCCTTCACAAGGTGAGTGTATGGGACGCTAATAAAGTCTCTCATGGCAGTGCCTCCACCCAGCTGGCCTTGCGTAATGCAAGTGGGGCTCCAAACTGAAAAAAACTTGCCCCAAGTAAAATATATACAGTAGTTGCATCTCTTGCAATGATGACAGTCTAAAGCACTTGTATATCTTTTAAAAGGTTTATATATACACTGAGTGGCCAGACTATTATGACCACCCCATCAGTACTTCGTTGGGCTCAGATTTTCGGCTGACAGTCCAGTCATTAAACACTTTAACAACAGCTGCTCTTGAACATTTACCGGATTCTGCTGTTTTGCTGATACTCACTCAATGGCTTGAGCACCAACAAGCATCCCACGTTCAAAGGGATATCTGAACATCCCTAATATATATAAACAGACAAACACACAATCGATCAAATGATACACAGTTCATATAAACAAAAACCTAACCATGAGGACCGTTGATTGCAATATTGTGCTCATACGTTGTGAGACAATAGCACAAAAATGCACTAACGTGTTACCAGTCGAAAAATAGATGCATAAAAAATACAAAAAGCCTGTGTACAATTAAGTGACACCCCACATACGCATGGCAATTGCATCTCTCTGTCTGTTATCCTGTCCCTCTATGCTTCTAGTGCTTTCTTACTCCACATCTAGTAACAAGGATTCTTGAGCATCCTTCGGCATCAAGTTACTGATGATGTGCTTAAATAATTCAGCCACGGTGCACCTGCAGCTGCCGGTTAAAATTAACTGTTCTGCACCTAGTAGGAGGATGAGGAAAGCTTGGTTAGCTACTACACAACCTCATTGTGTGCTCCAGTTGTATATCATGCCCAGTGCCCCAAAAAAAAGCCGACCTACCCTGCCCCTGAAAAGTGTGGCCTGATCACCTACTAGCTGCTTGGAAAACCTATGCCTTTCCCTTTTGGCCTTCCATACATGTCAGTTATGGCAATAGGAGGATTACGTAAATAGTGCTTTGGTGCACTTAACAGTGAGAGGATATAGTGCACTAAGCTGTACCACACTTATATGCTTTGATGTGCTGACTACCCCTTCCCCAAAACCCTAGCAAAATTATATCTAAATGAAATAGATAAAAAATATGAAACCTAAAAGACCCCAAACCTAACCCTAAAACATTTACAAACACAAAATGGTGAAGAGTTTGGAGAAGGCAGGAGATTGAACAATCTAGGCCAAAGTAGCTGATTTGGAAACATTCTCCAATTCAGCTCACTTTCCAGTTCAGCTATGTTGTCCTACATTGTTCACTTTTCCTGCCTTCTCCAACTCTTCACCCTTTAGTGAATAACCCTGTTAATCCCAAAACCTATATATATATATGTATATATATATATATTTACA
>NW_017306906.1:745994-746986 GCF_000935625.1 Nanorana parkeri | reverse complement strand
CCTTGGTTGGCCTTGTGGGAAATCCGGTCCTGTATATATATATATATATTTTAGGTTTTTTTAAACCCAACTAAGAATAAGCTAAAACGTAGACCACCTGTGACCAAAATGTCTTTAAATAAGTTTACATTTTTAATTTAAAACTGTTATACAATTTGCTTACAAAAAGACATACATTATATCCATGGGACCACCTTGCTTATCTTGGACTACACAAAAATAATACTGCCTTCAAAATATTTATGTGTCTCTAGTGACAACCTATATTAGACATGCACAATTTGTGTTGTTTCGAGTTGTGATACGGACAAAATTCGTACATTCAGATAAATACGAATTTCCAAATAACAGAAGTAACGAATGCAAACAAATCCAAATTTCTAAAAATGAAATTTTCAGATGCATATAATGGCACAGAGGTGCTTTGATATCTACCTGGACAGGTTGTATTCACTGTGGAACCAATGATCTCCAACAAACTCTATGGAAGAAAGGCAGAGTGTGTGACCTACAAACTCAAAAGGAAAAAAGGCAAATTACAGAATGACCAAGTCAGAACCCTTAACTCAGTCTCCTTGAACTGCTGTTGAGTCAAGTGAGATATCCTAAAAAAATTAAGTTGAAAGTAAAAGCACTCTGCAGACAGTATTTTACCAAAATGCCTCTTTACTGCAGCAGAGGTACTCCCAAAGGTTTACACATTGTTTTTAACCAATATAGGATTCACCCCCTAATGATCCTGCAGAGTAAGCCAGTATTTCTAAATATCATGGCAATGACAATTAAACTTTATCCTTTTAAATCAGTGAGAATGGTCACAGATTCGACAGTAGTGAAAGCTTTGTATCTGCACACAATGATCTTAGATTTAGGAGGAAAGCTCTTTAGTTCAGCATTGCTGACTATAGACATGAGCCTAATGGGTGATCCTCTGACAATTTGTTGTACTTTTAATATATATATATATATATATTTACTGTATATTTTTGAGA
>NW_017306906.1:681653-745913 GCF_000935625.1 Nanorana parkeri | reverse complement strand
ATATTTACTGTATATTTTTGAGAGAGAGATGGAGAGGGTCTGATAGATAGATAGATAGATAGATAGATAGATAGATAGATAGATAGATAGATAGATAGATAGATAGATAGATAGATAGATAGGATAGATACTGTTTCCTTGATTTCTTCTTTTACAACCTATGAACCATCCATCACTTTATGTCAGTAGTTTGTCTTCTTTGAATTCAGAAATGTACTTTCTCTCTACCTACTTTATTTTTCTACCTTATATGTCTCTTCTTTTCATTACACTCCTGTCTTCTACCTGTCCGGTGTAAGCAGACATGATAGGTTTAAGCATCAGTTGTTTTTTTTCTGCAATCATTTAGTAGATAGACCAGTTTTCTAGAGTTAGAATGGTACGGATGGATTGTTCTCCTGGAAGGAATTTTACTTTTAGTCAGCATTGCATTGTTCTCAAGTGTATGTACAGTAGGATGACTATAAATATATATGCTCATGCCCTGCACGTTTAATCTTTTCAACCCCAGCAGTTTGTATCTACAGGAAAGCAACCTTTGGGTATTTGACCACTGTGAGAAAAATCTTTCCTGACCTCACAAAGGCAGATAAATGCTTTTTCCTAGTCAAAGCGTTCCTATATAATTGTTTTAATAACTGTAACTTTACATATTAGTTGTAAGAAAATCATCCAGTGCTTTTTTTTAAAATCTCTAAATTGTTTTATTTTTACTACCACTTTTATTGTAATGATATACTGTAATGCAATATAGATAGATAGATAGATAGATAGATAGATAGATAGATAGATAGATAGATAGATAGATTGGCTTGATTCATTCAGTACAAGGGGTGGCAGCAGGAAGGAGTTAACCAACAACTCCCATCTATACAAGAAAAAGTATACTTGTATTTTGCAGCATCTCATGCCATTTATTTAAGCACAATTCTCATATATACAACAGTTTTGGACCTACAAAGATTCGTCTTTATGTTAAGCAAGCATAAACATTAATACAGTCACTACAGGAGTAAGTAGAAGTCCAGCTGGAAATGTGTAGCAGCTGTACCAATTAAGTGGTATAACAACCCACATGAAGTATACAATAAAATCACCTACAGTATGGAAACTAACTAACCGTGCTTGTGAGAAATCTCACCGCATGATTAAACCTAAACAAAAGAAAAAATACATAATATCACTGTAGCATATTAGAGGAATAAATGCAAAGCAAAATTAACATTCAAGCCCTTGAACTGAACCCCACATAATACAGCCTACATGGGCATTTCAGTATTGAAACTATGGGGCAGATTTATAAAATCATGTTTAAACTATGCTCAAACGAGAAAACTTTGTGCCACAATGCACACACGTATTACTGTACGCATCATTGTGTGTTGTGCAACAAGCTAATGATAAATGTTGAAATGTGAACGTAATCAATTGTAAATGTCATAGTACCCACCAAATGTTTTTATATATCTCACCTCTGTAGAAGTGAAGATGGATTGTAGTTTTCTGCTACACACCAGTGGATATGATTGTGGAAAGGAAAAATATGTTGTGCATGTTGTCACATGTATCTGCTGTTTGCTTTTCAAATACTTTGTATACTTGACAAACTTTTCTACTACTTTCTCATATGACCAATAGCAATCATGTTCTTAAGCACATACAGTATTCTTTCTCACACATTCTAATTAGCCAATTATTAGCCATAATTAAGTCCCATTGAGTTTCCTATTTGAAGCAGCCTGAATTTTTAAAGGAACTTTACATATGAATGTTGTCTCATTATTCTGTATAGGCTATGCTATCTTCATTTTTCCTCAGCAGTAGGAATGAAGCATCTTCCAATTGAAATGTGTCAAGATCAGATGAGTATGTGGTGTTATGTTTATTTCTTATTTAGTGTACCATAGAAAAATACCAACAAAGAAATTGCTAATATCATTGCTTAAGCTGCATTACAGTAATAGCAATGCTTAACCCCCCCCCCCACTCCATTTTATCACATTCACCCACATTGCTCTTCTACCGCACCAAGATAACAGCTTATAAGGTAGTGGCATATCCAAGTTGAAGATGTTTGAGCATGATGACATCAGCGGAGAATGTAATAATTGATGCTGGATAACAGGGGCGTAACTAGAAATCACAGGGCCCCATAGCAAAATTTTGTATGGGGCCCCGTGATTGCTAGTCATGCCACTTGCAGAGCCCCAGCGGAGGGCGACCATGCAGAGCCCACCATAGACTCTCTATAGTGGGCTCTGCAGGGTCTGAGATCTCTTACCTGTCAGCGCCTCTGCTATCGACGGGCCCCGAGGCCGCCTGGGTCGCTATGGCGATTGTTACGCCACTGCTGGATAACCTTATGGGATGAGGAATTTTTACTAAATTTTGACATGTGTGTGGGTTTTGTTTTTTAAATAAACAACTCTCTGAGAGTGCCCATGCATTTATTTATTTAGAACTCCCGGTGGAAATATTAAAGAAGGGGTGATTATGGTACCTGTACTAAATTTACTTATTTTGGAGGCCTTATCACATTTTGCCATGTGTCTCCTGTTAAACCCCACATCCCTTTGATTTACAGAATGTGTGTAGATTAATCTTTTCTGTTCAACATAGGGCCAATATGTCTTTTAAGGGGGAAGGGAGGCTAAGCGGAGCCACCTTACCAGTTCCCTACAATGGTCACTTACATTTGGCCTGGACTGTGCTTCACCACCCAAGATGCATGCCTGGGTAAGGTTTTTTATTTTAGTGTAGAAAATAGCAGGTGTTTCAATTTGTTTCAAAGTATATTTTCAAAACAAAATTACTTTCCCTAACAGCACACACATTTGAGATATATTTTCAGTGCATGTTACAAGAAAGATTCTAACTAAGAGATTGGGTGATTGGAACCTGCTTACATGGGTATTAATCTTATATAGGCATCATTAAAGGCTGGGGGTAATGTGTGTGATGTAGAATGTGATTAAATAGTGCTAATAGAGTGGGAGTAATCTCCTCTTAAAGGAGGATATAGAATTCTATAGTAAACCTATCAGGGCCTGGTGCTTTGGAGCATGGGGAATCCTTAATGACACCCGACACCCTGCACTTCTTGGATAGCAATATCACCATTCAAAAATTCTAAGTCCTCAGCTGATAGAGAGGGCATAGAAACCCGAATTCATGAAGGATACACCTGTGGATAAATCGCCTGTGTCAGCTTTATACAAAGATTGATAAAAGCTATTAAATAGCTGACAAATCGTGATAGGGTCTGAGTGAACTGTGGTTGATCATCCACTAATCATAGTATGTGGGAAACAGAGGATTTCCCACCAGCTAAATTAGCCAGGAGTGTCCCTGACTTATTACCATATTTAAAGAATTTTACTTCTTTATGAGATCTGATAAGGTCATACTGGTGAATTCAGTGATCATAAGTCTGTTTGGCCTGTAGCCATTGTGCTACAGAGGTAAGAGTCAGGTTAGTTTTGAAAGCCAAGTAAGCTTCCCTGGCTGAAGCACATGCCTCAACATACCTTTGCTTAGTCAACTGTTTTCAGGAAGTGACATAGGCCAGCATTTTACCTAACAAAACATGCTTATTAATATGTTGTCCATTATCAGTTATAGTGTATAGTCATGCAATCAACCCATGAGCTTTCTTTGGAAGGCATCATCTGTAAGTAAATAACCATGGAATCTCCAGGTGTTTGGATGAGTAGGCATACCTAAGCCATGCATAGTTACTGACACAGGAGAATGGTCTGAAATCAATAATTCCTCAATGGATACTGAATGGAGCTTAGTGAGAAGGTTAGGATAAGATAGAAACAACTCAATACGGCATAATCGTGGACTGGTGAGCATGTGAGAAAGGAGTAAATTCCTTGTCCAGGGGATGAAGAAATCTTCAAATGTATATACGTCCACTGGCCTGGATCATTGAGCCAAAATGTTTGTCCTGAGGATTGTGCAATGGAGTGGAGATTCTGGATTCCCAGGTGTGATCCTCTAGTGTAGAAGAGTGTAGAAAGTCACCACCAAGAAGGAGGGCATCAGACTTGCTCGAGGCCAACATCGACAACAACTTCTCAAAAAATGACTTATTGTCTTAGTTTGGCCCATAGATGTTCCAGATATTGAGGGTAGTGGGGCCTAGTTGCAGGTAGATGAGGGACTGCCTTCACTCTGAGTGATCTTATTGATGAGATATTAATTTTTAGCAGTGAATAGATGAGTGGAATAGAAGAATAAAGTTTTCATGGCAGGCGTGGACAGGTGTCCCAAAGCTCCTGGTGCACCCTGTAAGAAGAGTCCCTGCATATGTGGTGGTGGGATGGAAGATGTATTCTTCTTTCAGAAATTCCAGAGGGGAGAGAGGGCTTCATTGTAATTTTCCCAGTACTGGAGTGGGAACCCAAATCATTAGTCCAAAGAGTTATAACACTGAAGATTGAGAACAAATAGATAAAGTAAACAAACCATAAATGTATGCCAGGATGGTGACTTTCTTTTTCCCAGACGGTAGTGCAGGGAGTAGAGGCAACAAGTGAAATCATAGATGATTATCCAGTTTTAGAGCCAAAGTGTGTGATGAGGCGAAGAGACGTCAGACAAAGCCTTGATGGGTGGGGCGAAACGCGCCAACGTGATATGTTGATTTGCTAGGTGGATGGCCGCACACATAGCAACCTCATTCTGGACTTTTTGAAACAATGATGTCTATGGGAAAGGGCAACGGTGCAAACTTATGAGTATTACCAGACTACCCTAGACAACCGCAGTCAAATCTTGCAGGATACAAGATCTTGAAATCAACTGATTGAAGGGGGATTGAGACACCTAAACTGTGAGTAGGACTATCTCATGCCATATGGGAACACTGACTGAATTGCACTACAGGTGAGCCCTGTGAATTCCCTTGAATGTGCCGTGCATTTGAATTTGATATTACTGCGGTTCCACTTGCCTTCTCCGGGATCAATCAATTCTATACATCTTCTCAAATATCTGCTATCTTGAGACATAAATGAAGTCACCGTTTGCACGGCCTTTTCGTTTTTATACCAATTGCTCTGAAACCAAGACTACTTAATCAATCACCTGTTGGTCTGTTTATAAATACAATGGAAGTGAGAGATTGAATGTCAAAGATGCTGTGGGAAAAATATGTCTTTAACATATGGAACATTGTAACAATCATAGACAATATGAGTATCTTCTTCAGAGGACTTGTCTTCACTTCTCACTTTCATTTTTTGTTTCAGATGTTTTGTCTACTTTTTCAACACAGTCTCATCAAACATACTTTTTCATAGTTGCTATTTTTATGTGTGGGGCCCATCTGTTTGCATATGAGAGTGAATGATAGTTGCCGACAACGTTGTCAACATTTTATTGGGAATATGGGAAGAAGCAATATGATGGTATCCTGCAATTTGTTTGTTTAATAAACTTTTTGTCTAATTATATTCTGGTCCCGTCTATTTGGTAACCGCCTTTGTCAGCAATTCTATATTTCTGACTTTGTTTTTTCTGCATAATAGCTCTCAGCTCAGTCTAGACCTATGACAGATGTCCTCATCCTGCATGGGGTTTCTCAGCTGCCAATGGGATGTGCGGGATCCCTTGTGTGTTTCTGTACCTTTAAGGAGGTGGGGCGTCCTCCTGACAAGCCTGCACCCAATTTGATATCTTCTGCCCCATGTGCTCCAAGATGGAGACTCTCATAGTTTAGAGTTAGGACCGCACTATAAGAGGTGCCTTGGCGCGGCAGTGCGGCTTACACATCCTTTGCAGAAGACGTGTATCCAAACCTCTGTCATTGTCCTTAGTGGTGAGACAAGTTGTTTTACATGCTAGTTTGTGAGTGTGCCATGATGCCTTTCTACTGTTCTACTGTTCAAAGCCCATTTCGTGTGCACCTTACTGTACAACTGGTAACAAATTGTTGAGTGCGTTTGTCGTTTGTTTTGCTTTACCGATTTGGTGCAGCGACGCATGGGGTTTCTCAGCTGCCAATGGGATGTGCGGGATCCCTTGTGTGTTTCTGTACCTTTAAGGAGGTGGGGCGTCCTCCTGACAAGCCTGCACCCAATTTGATATCTTCTGCCCCATGTGCTCCAAGATGGAGACTCTCATAGTTTAGAGTTAGGACCGCACTATAAGAGGTGCCTTGGCGCGGCAGTGCGGCTTACACATCCTTTGCAGAAGACGTGTATCCAAACCTCTGTCATTGTCCTTAGTGGTGAGACAAGTTGTTTTACATGCTAGTTTGTGAGTGTGCCATGATGCCTTTCTACTGTTCTACTGTTCAAAGCCCATTTCGTGTGCACCTTACTGTACAACTGGTAACAAATTGTTGAGTGCGTTTGTCGTTTGTTTTGCTTTACCGATTTGGTGCAGCGACGCATGGGGTTTCTCAGCTGCCAATGGGATGTGCGGGATCCCTTGTGTGTTTCTGTACCTTTAAGGAGGTGGGGCGTCCTCCTGACAAGCCTGCACCCAATTTGATATCTTCTGCCCCATGTGCTCCAAGATGGAGACTCTCATAGTTTAGAGTTAGGACCGCACTATAAGAGGTGCCTTGGCGCGGCAGTGCGGCTTACACATCCTTTGCAGAAGACGTGTATCCAAACCTCTGTCATTGTCCTTAGTGGTGAGACAAGTTGTTTTACATGCTAGTTTGTGAGTGTGCCATGATGCCTTTCTACTGTTCTACTGTTCAAAGCCCATTTCGTGTGCACCTTACTGTACAACTGGTAACAAATTGTTGAGTGCGTTTGTCGTTTGTTTTGCTCATCCTGCAGGGTGGTCACATATGTTTGTTGGGCAAAAACATGTAGATTCACAGGTAGGCCTCCTGGTCTCCTCATCTGCCACTCTTTGCAAAGTAGGCCTCCTGGTCTCCTCATCTGCCACTCAAAGCATACAACAGCCAGAGATACGGGGAAAAGAAGCACTGCTCATCGCTGTAGGACACCCATCATTCAGCCATACTACATGGCAGAGGGTGAAGAGATAGATGATGTCTACACACACGCAGCTCCATTGGCTGCTGTATGCTTTGAATGGCTGACATATGTGGGTGTTTTACATGCTGGTTTATGGCTGGTATCACATGCCGAACATGCCTGTATCTCTGGTGGCTGCAGTATATCTCCAATGGCTGGCATTTGTGGATGCCTTACATGCTGATTTATGGCTGGATCTAAATGCTGAGCACTAACGTAAACTCTTGAAGGAACAAGTGATCTCCATAACAATAATATGCAGCCACAGAGGTCTTGAGAGTAAACAGGGTTAAGTTGTGCACTAGGATTCAGCTTGCTGCATTGTTTGTCAGCTTCTGTCAGCTATCTACACATGGCTTATCTTCCTATTTGCCATTAATCTCATTGTTAGCTATCTATCTGCCACTTTGCTACGCTGTTATTTATGACTGACTCACATGAGGAGGTTTACCTTGCTTTGACAAATAACTTTTGGATATCACTAACTCTTTATGCTTTGTGGCTGGATTCTGGGAGCATGTTATATATGAGGGTTTTTTAGTACCCGTTGGCCATATATAATTTGACTTTAAGTAATGCAGATCTGTCAATCCATTGTGCAGTGTGGGACCCTCAGAAAAATAGAGGGGTTAATGCTATTTGTAGTTGTCTTTTGTGCATTGTTCTTTTAGTGTGGGTGAGATGGCAGGAGATTATCTGTGCAGTATCCATTTTATGTATTTAATAAAGGAATCATTTTTTTTTTACATATACTGTATAGCGAGGGTGTGAATTTGTATGTGGTGCTTGTATCCACTTTTTTTTCCCTTTTCTTTGGTTATATACAAATATACTGTATTTGCACAAATACTGATTTTTTTTACATAATGTGACCTTTCTGAGATGGGCCAATAACCACGCTGTTAACTGTTAAGCAGGTTCATAAGCGTGCATCCAATATTGCTCAAAATGCAAAGGCTGCTCTTCACAGGGAGGCCATCAGAACTGGTTTCTTTCCAGATGACACCATGGCCAGGAACTACCATCAGACAGTGTTACTGGTGTCAACACATAGGATGGCACAGATGACCCGGTAAGACACACACGACTACTTGGCTCATTTGGCTTGTTTTTTTTTAATCTCCTTTGACTGTATTGAATCTTCCATGTTTGGTTTAAATGCAAAACAATATTTCCCTATATGTCCTAAAATGTCTTATTGAACTAATTTTCTTTAAATGTAATGTTTTAAAATATTCTGCTCTGAGCTGACCACCTCACCTGGCAGCCTCCTGGATGATGAACAACCTGGTCTGGAGAATGAGCAGACATGCAGAGATGTTAACCTTTTTTGCCCTCCTGATAAGGGACTAAATATTTAGACCAAACATTAGTGAGAGGAGCTGATCTTCCAGCACAAACATGCTCATACATACTTTTTTGTGTTCTCAGCAGAACATCAGCAGAATGAGCGTTGCAGCAACCCACTGCAGAAGAGGTTGGAGGAGATTCAAGGTATTTTACATATGATGTTTTGGATGCAAACACAATTTCAACATTGTCTATTTGGCTATGTATTCTTTCCTTACTGTGCAGGACATCATTTTCCTGTGGACCCTGCTGCTGAAGCCATGCCTGCCTCTGCATCCAATGCTGATGGGATATGTCAAATGCATTAAACACAAACATTGGATTTGCTTCAATCAATAAATCTTTGGTGATATTGTGTGGTTTTTGTTTTTTGTTTTTTTGCAGAGGCCCTTAGGCAGTCCTAGGACTCCTCATCAACATTGTGAACATTTGACGTGCCTGAAAATTCTGTACATTTCAGATTTCTCTTACACCATTTAAGACATTAGAATTTCAGCAATGTCATCAATATTTTAACACCAAAGCTTTGTGTTTTCCATGGGATTTTTTTACTAAAGTCAAATAAGGTTAGGACTTTGCAAGGGCAATGTGACTTTGCTGGGAATTTGAGCTTTTGGCTTAGTGAATAAGGTGCAGCTGACCTAATCATGCAATATTATGCTAACAAAAGCAAAAGTGTTTTCCATTTTCTGAGCATTTGATTGTATGTTCTTTACAAAATTAATTGCAAACACATTCACTAAGGCAAAATACCTTTACAAAGTGAGTTGGTTATTTGCCTTTAGTATAAACCATAATGTGCCCTGTATTTTACAAAATAAAGCAAACTGGTAGGGAATTTTGCTAAACTGCAGATGACACAATCTGGAGCAGTTGCCCATAGTAACCAATCCTCCTTTCATTTTCTTCAGTTCATGTATGAAAATGAAAGATAAGCTGATTGGATGCCATGGCCAGTGGCTCCAGATGCTCCATTTTTTGGTTATTTGCTCTCAAAGTCCTCTTGCTGGTGATGTGCTAAGGGCAGAAGGCAGAATAGCATTACAGATACAAATGCCTACTATAGATCCAGACTTTTTGTATAAAAAAGTGGTGCATAAAGATTTAAACCTCTGACTGCTTTATAATGCTTTCTGGTGCTTCATTACAAATAGAAACACCCTTAGTAATACAGGAAATGACAGACACTTTCAAAAGAATATGAAACAATTAGAATATACACAAATAAACACAACATCTTTTGGATTTATACTAGGGAAAGGAAATAATCCCTGTATAAAAGTTCTACACATCTTTTTTCATTACCTATCATGCTTGTTGACAACATTGCCAGCAGAAATGGAATTGGTACCAGCTCAGTCTAACAATATGCACCCTAGAACATTCACAACACTACACTCCAAACAAACTGTAACTCTTTTGCCTTGAGATTCTTTGTAAGTCCTGACTATAAGGCACACTTAGCAATGTCATTTTTGGCTCTCTACTTTAAAATACATTGAGGGGAATTTATCAAAACTGGAGCAGGCAAAATCCGGAGCAGCTGTGCATGCCTCTCTCTTTCATTTTCAAATCTTAACTGAGCAAACTGAAGAAAGAAGTTGATTGGTTGCCATGGGCAACTGCTCTAGATTTTGTCTGCTCCAGTTTTCATAAATTTCCACATTGTGTTCAAGCTAACACCTTTATATCTTAAAAATAAAAAAAGGCTACATGGTGGTTATATTTTTTTTACTCAGTATGAATTCTAAGCATAACTATAGAAAAGTGAAAAAAATGCATATTTTAAATGCTCTACAATGTTACTACATCTAACACACCCCTACCTGTTGTCTATGTATGTTTGTTTGTAAGCAAATTTCACACTTACATTTTTTTGTTCTGTCACTTTTAGCCCACGTTGCATGAAGCTGGATCTGCTCACCAAAATGTTAGCATGGATGCGCACTGTGATAGAATGTTAGAGCAGACTACACTGCCCAATCTCTCTCAAGATATGGCAGAGATATTCACACTACAACAGCAAAACTATAGAGACATAAAGAGGAACTTTACCCATACCTTTAATATAGCAACATATACACCTTTAGAAATGTTTAGTAATGGCAATCTAGAAACACATACTTCAAAATAATTGCCGGCTTTGTATTCTCTGTGTACCTTATTTCTCCATTCTTTCCCAGTATTCTGACAGTGGCCATGTTAACTAAGGGCAGGTTACTAGCTCTTCCTTTACTTCCTGGAACTGTGGCACATGTGACTAGGACATGTGACCATGCACATAATCTCAGGGGAGGAAAATGCCATTCCCTGAGATCTCATGAGATTACAGAGGAGATTTCCCAGCAATGCTCTGCTAATGTAACCATCCCAAGATACAGTGCTTTGGCACTTACATCATTTGTGCCAGAACTGGACCAGGAAGCGGATGAACTCTATTTGTAAGTAAATTAAAAACATGTTTATTTAACTACTGAATGGAAGATGATTTTAAATCGGCATGCAGTGCTGCATGCTAAAGTGATTTTTAGTGAAAGGGGGTAAATATCCACTTTCCATCATTCTATCACAAGTAAGTAGAACTTGAGAGAGGATAATTATTAACCCTTGTGGCTACCCCACGCTGCAAGGGTTAAAATTAGGGATGCACCGATACCTGTATTTTGGTACCGAGTAACGGAAGCCCCATTCAGAAAGCCAGTTGGCGTGTAATGACTCGCCACCTGGCTTCCTGATTACCCGGGAAGCCAGGCACAGTGTAAAGACTCGCCACCCGGCTTCCCGATTAACATGAAAGTCCCTCTCCTCTAACCTTGGTATGTCCAGCCTGTCACCCCCGGCCAGAACGCGGCCTTCCTCCAGTACCCAGCCGGAGCCGTCTGGCCGGCCAATCAGGAAACCGGGCGTCGTGTAATGGCGTGACACCCTGCTTTCTGATTGGCCGTGTAATGACGCGACACCCTGCTTTCTGGTTGGCTGTGTAATGACGCGACACCCTGCTTTCAAGAGATGACGAGGGAGCATGAAGCCAGCGTCCCGGCCAATCAGAATGCCGGGTGCTGCGCCATTACATGGCGCCCGGCTTCCTGATTGGCCAGCTTCCTGACCAATCAGGAAGCCAGGCAGCACGTCATTACACGCTGCCCGGCTTCTTGATTGCCCGGGCAGTCGGCTCCATTCTCTCTCATCAAAAGTGACGAGAGAGCATGGAGCCACTTTTTGGCCAATCTGGAAACCAGTTTCGGTGTAATGACTCACCGCCCAGCTTCCTGGTCGGGAAGCTGGCTAATCAGGAAGCCAGGTGGCGAGTCATTACACACCCCCTGGATTCCTGATACAGGCAGTACTCCTGCTAGGCATCGGAGCATTTGGGGCGAGTACTCCGATGCCTAGCAGGAGTACTGCAAATACTCTGTATCGGCACCAGTATCGATACTGGTGCCAAAACTTTAAATGATATTAAAGTTAAAAAAAATCCCCCCAATGCTGCTTTAAGGACTTACCTTAAATGATGCCTCTTGATCTGATCATCTTCTTTCCAGTAGTTTTCAGGAGTCCCTCCAGTGCTGGTGCTGGTCTCTGATTCGGCACTGACTGCTGTGTCTCCTGTGTCCCATGGTGTCTGTGCACATGCATGCTGCCAGGCTGCCTGCATTGTCTCTTCTCTCCTGTTGGTCAAAGATCTCTACTACACATGTGCCCGCCCCATGATACTTTGTGGTCGCCCGAGAATCTTTAGATCTTCCGACAGGAGCGAGCAGCAGAGACACAGGTAAGTAATAACCTTTTTGGTAATTTTTTATGTTTTGAATTGTTTTTGCATATATCTACTGCTTGCTAGCCATATATATATATGCAAAAAAAGTTATAAATATACTTTAAATGCTTGTTTGTGTCTAATGAGGAAAATAGAAAAGCTATACTCACCTGATTCTTGAAGCCGGCTTGCTCTTAGACCAGTCCCTGAAGCCTGTCTCCCCCTCCACTGCAGCAGTCTAAGGTCCCATACACTGTGTATAGATCTTGAGGAAGCTGGGGGACATTCCATAGCTGCAGTAATGGAACTCAGTATTTCTCTATGCAAGTAAAGCAATGGTCACAATTACATTTCTCCACAAAAGTTTTAATACTTGCCAAGTCTCCTGTGTATATGGATTATGCCAATCTTCCAGCCACTGTAAGTCTCTTGTACTGGTATCCTTCAAGCTTATTATCCTCCAGCATGCTTGCTCGTGTTTGATGTGTGTTCGGACAAACACCTAGAGTGTTGAGTTGACACGTTTCGCCCCTCCAGCTACGGGCTTCGTCAGAACATGGGTGGGGCAGGTGCATAGCCTCCTTATATGTCTGTTCCTCACCTGATTCCTTTAACCCTCACTACTCCACATATAATTGGTGTGGAACAAACTGTTTCAAATCTGGATACAACATTCCTAACTTAAAAATGGAAATATATTGGATATTTTGGTTGGTAGACATACACATGCATTAAAGATGAGAATCTGTTGTTTCTTCTACTATAAGAACACTTGCTGATTAAATTCATTATTTAATCTAAGTAGAAGAGTGACTCCTTTTTCAAGCACACCTGTGTGTGTGCTAGTAAGCTGTGTGTGTCTTCACAAACACACAGACACCACATTTCAAGATACTTCCCTCCACCCTGGCCCCCTCTTTTCCCTTCTGCCTTTTCCAAGCTAGTAGATGAACAGTTGCTGGTGTCTGCACTGTCCTTTGTGATCTTGTTCTGAACAAGAAGCTGAGGGAAGCTGAGATGAGAGACTTGGAAGCAACTGTTCAGAAACAGGATGATTGTGAATAACCCTCCAAAAAAAAAGAATTTTTTAAAAGTATATACATAAACAACTACAAACGTGGAAATGTATGAGTTGATATACTGTAAATGCTTGAGTTAGGGTCCAGTAAAATATACATGTGAGGTTAAATTTATGTATAAATCATTTTGTGATAAAATTTAAAAAAGTTTAACATGATTTGCCTTATTTGTTTTAAATTTAGATGTACTATAAGACAATTATACATAAGATAGTTAAAGGTGTTAACAGTGCTGAATTCTGTAAGCTAATTCAGGAAGTTACAAAAAATTAGCACGTGCATCATCATTATCAAAAATATGACAATTTTAAACAGAAATTGGCCAATGAGCTTTTGGTGTTTTTTTCAAGGCTGGACTGAGCTATGTGCGATTCCACGTGCCAAGTAGCTCATTCTCTTTCACTGGCATAGATAAGAACAATTTCCTGATTTTAAAGTATTGGGCCGTTGTGTTTTTTGAGGTCAGAAAACAGCTTGTGCGCATGTACATATGATTCCTTCAGACTGCCGTCCATTCAGAGCTCTACAGTATATGGTATTTATCTGTTACCCCTTTTTTCAATAACAATGGCTTTTCTGTGAACTTTGGTGATGCATAGCTATGTTACCTATGTAGTTTTCCATAAGATTTCCTGTGAGCCTTCTTATATTTCATAGGCCACTACCTGGTTGGAGTATTTTCTCCACGCCTACACTCCACCATATTAACTTATATGAGTTTCTATTATCTTTCTCTGTTTTAAGAATTGTCAGTGCTGTTTTAAAGTATAAATGCGTGATGCATTCAAATATTTCAATAATGAGATGTCTGATACTGTGGGGTTCTAGACTTTCAAATAACCACGTTCACACTGAGATGGGTAAAGCAATTTTACATGGCAGACCTATAATGCCCTGTCCACTGGGGGTTTACACATTATAATGGCTTTGCTGAACCAACTTACATGTGCAAAGTATAATTTCAGCTTATGAGTTTAATTAGCCCACTAATGTAATAGTGGTAATATTCAGAAGCAGTGGCATTATTCAGAAGCCCTTTGTCCTTTAGTAGACAGATATATGGACACATTTTCATACTCTATCCTATTTTATGTTGAGAAAGATTTATCTTTGTTACTATATATTAGCGTGACCCCAGAATCAGACCGAGTTCCTCTGGAGAAAATGTTGAATTTTCTAGGATGCAGGCCTAAAAAGTTATAACAAAAATGAAAAAATAAAGCATGCAATGTGGGTCATGAAAATGTGCATCTTCATCACTGCACCTCTACATTACCACAATAAATGCTAATTACTTACAAAGGTGGAAATTAACATTAACTCTGATTAAAGTTGTTTATGTTAAAAACTTGCAAAGCAGACAAGCTAAATTAACCGCTTCATGACTGAGCTTTTTTCAGTTTCGGTTCACTAATGACTGATGCACTTTTTCATTTTTCATGTGTTATTCTTCCAAGGCAGTAATATACTTTCTTACTACAGTAATTGCACCCACACATACTGTATTATATATTGTTTTTTAAAGGGAAAGATAGGTCTATATATTTATATCACATGTGTGCCTATCACCTCACGGTGGATGAATAAAATATAAACTTTAAAGAAAACACTTTTCCCCTACTTTTGATTATTATATTTTTTTAGGAAAATAGCACAGCTAAAAAAAGCAACACAATAAATGTATTTGTCCTTTATTTGGAAACACCTCACATTCCTTGAATTTCAGATTTTTTTTCTGTACTTTTCAGCTTAAAACTAAATGCTAACATTTTATTTTTTTCTCTAAAAGCTAATAGTGGTTAGGTGGCATACAATGTCACTGTCACTAAGGGGTCTATTCACAAAGCTGCCGAGGGCAGCCGAGTGAATGACCGATCAGAAGTGAAGTGAGCCGAACACTGTTCGGCTATTCACTTCAGGCTGGTACGGCTGATTTCAGCCGTATATCGGCTGAAATCAGCCGTACATCGGCTTGCTTCGTGTGGATTCGGATCAGCCGAACATGCTCAGCATGTTCGGCCGACCCGAAGTGCAGAAGGAGTTCGACTCAGCTGATCCAACATCTTCTCACTAAAAAAAAACTCTCCCGGGTGCTCTGGGAGTCTCCCGATCCCGGCCACCAAGGAGAGAAGCACTGATGTGTCCTTTTTTCTTTATTCTGACAAGATCGATGTCAGAATAGAAAAAAAATGACATTTTCCCAATGGACCTGATGGGGAACTGATTGTAAATTGTAAACTGATTGTAAATTGAAATAGCCAATAGTAATGTCCCATTGCTTTTCAATGGGACATTTTTTTTCTCTATTCTGACATCGATCGTTTCAGAATAAAGAATAAAGGACACAGCGCTGTTTCTCTCCTTGGCGGCCGGGAGCAGGAGACTCCCGGGGCACCAGGGAGAGTTTGCTGTTTGGAGATAAGTGTCCCTGGTTAGCAGGTAACCAGGGACGCTGATCTCACTGCAAGTGGCCGGAGCTGAGCTTTCAGCACGGCTCAGTCGAGTATTGTGAATAGCCCGTACAGCACCCCTTCGGTTCTACTGAACCAAAGGGGTCCTGGAGCCGAAGCTAGCCGAAGGATCGGCCGAAGCTACGGCCAGATCCTTCGGCAGCTTCGTGAATAGACCCCTAACAGTCATCATGATTTTAGACAGCTGGCTCAAACTCTCTCAGCTCTGCTTCCCTAAACTTCCTGTCCAGTACACGATCACAAGGGGCAGCACAGTCTCCAACAGCTGTCCATCTACTAGCCTGGAGAAGGGAGGTAGGAGAAAGGAGTAGGGGACTGGTTTGCCTTGCTGTGACCATGTGTTTATGGAGACACACATAGATCACTAGCACACACAAGGGTGGCTTCATAGGACCCTGCAAGAGAAAGGAGCCACCCTAAAACAGGAAGTCAGGACCAGTTGTCAGGAGGACCAGATAATTCTGCAGGAAGCTAACATTTTTAAACCTCATGGAGCAGAATCCATTGTAAGTGATTTAAATAGCATTTAAAATAGCTTAAAAACCTTTAGATGTTAACATCACTTTAAGCAGTGGCACTCTCCATTTGAATTAAAAAAATATTTTTAAAAGCAGTCACAATGTGAGTGATTTATTTAATGTAGTGGAAGTGTCTTAGGAGTGAGTAAGATGATGACCTCTACTCCACTGTTGTCAAAACCTGTGCATTGAATAATTCAATTGTTTTAGTCAAAAAGGGCATGTTTTGATATGGATGTTGAGCAGGCTAGGGGGCTGCATGTCTATATGTGTATGGTCCAGAATCTTGTTATACAGTATCTTCTCTGAAAATCTAAATAGTTATAAAGCAGAAGCGGTATCTATGGTATGATACCTTTGTTTGTATATCTTAGAAAGATTAGTAAGTAGGCCAGATCCAGTGCTCACATGAATATCTATGTTAGTCAGTGAGCCATAGGGGGTGATTTACTAACCTAAACACACACACGCACCAGGTGCGTGTGATTTTCACACAGCAAAACGTATTTATCAACCAAAAAGTCTCTAAAAGCATATTTGCACTAATGCCATATATGGAAAAATCATGCACATGATGCGTATATAATCCTGCTTCACAGTTTAAAAAAATGGTTAGCTCATGCATTTACATTCCTGCATTCATCAACGCAAGCAACACAACATAGAGCTAATTTACACAACATCACCTCGTAATTCATGCAGGGCTTTGCACAACACACCTGCTGGGTGTGTACACACTACAAAGGTGTTTAGATTCCACCCATAGATCATGCTGGGAGGGAACACACTACAGAGGTGTATACATGTTCGTGGTGTGTTTATAAGGTTAGTAAATCAACCCCATAGTTTCATAATGTAATGTTTTTATTGCATATCCTGACACCCAAGTCAATTTACTATGTGTTGGTGAGTATTTTTAGCACGTGCAAATAGGCAAATACATTATGTATTCCCAAAAGACATTTTTGGTAATTCTTAAAAAAATTTAAATAAGTGATGTTTTGAAAGTCATGTTTTGTTATTTTTATTTGCTTTCTTGTTTTCTTTCAGTTTTCCCTTACTTCAAAGAGATGTAGAATTCTAAATGACCTCCTGTCTAAGTTAATTATGCTGCAGACCATCCTGATTTATTTGCAAGACACATAATAGCAAGAATTTTTAGATCTCCCATATAATAAACTCTCAAAACAACTAGGAGGTGTTTTATAATTCAATATATTCAAACAAAAGTGCTTTACATCACTTGTATTGTCTCCAGACAAATAAAATATGTAACAACAAAAGTAAGAATTTAAAAGGGAGATTTGTCATTTGAGACATAAGTTTTCACAGGCCTGCTGAAAATGTCAGGTGTAATAACTATCACATTTATTTTAGGTCACCTAATATGAAGAGATCAACAAATGAAGTTTACATGTACATGGAACCAAACATGCAGTATATGTTTGCTTTGAGATTGCTGCTATATAAAGTTGTAGTTGGAAAAACATATTTTAACTGGTCATACATTTGTATTGTCTAACTTTACTGACTCCTTAGGGTCTTATTGGCATCATGCTTCATGTTTTCTCCACAGATTCACCCTTGGAAATGTCTATTATTCTGTGTTACCAAATGCATTTAAGCAGATAACTGTATCTTGTTTAATAGCTAGTGTAATCTACCCTCCAAACCTAAAAGATGTATCATCCAATTTATATACAGGGCACAATGTTTCATTTATTTCTTCTGTAAGTATATTTTCAGCACAGAAATGTTCCGCGCAATAAACCCTATTGATTTCTATAGTCCCCGTTCATGTGTCAGCACAGAGTCACGCTGAGAAAAAAGCTGGTCGCTGGAAAAATGTACACAAGCTTCTTTTTGGGCAGATAGGTGTGATTAGGAATAGAAAAAAGGTCACATCACGCTGATCTCCCTTAAAAGAAGCGCATACTTCACAGGCTTTTGGGAAGCTTTTCTCTGCTGAAATATATGAGTTACAAACGCCCTGGTGTGAACGGGGACTTACTTACATTGTATCTTTGTTTTTCCATAGAACACTGATTTTGTTCACTCTTCTCTGATTCAAAAATTACAATATAAAGCAGACATCAATGATTCACAAGCAAAATGATTTCTACATCTTGCTTTTGATGGACAAGTAGATCTTCTGGTCCTATTGGCAAAGTCATAATTAACAGGTGAAGGAATGTCCTATGTAGGGGAGATTAAATATATCTGTTAGCTCATGTAAATACTAAAGCTGGGGTCCAAACAGAAAACTACACAGAACAAGTACTCATAAAAGAGGTATTTTACTTTTTACTTTTTCTGTTTATCCAGTTCTGAGGTTTACAGAACTCTGTAAAACAGCGCAAACCTGTCCAGCAGGACAGAAGGTCTGTTTTCTTGCCTGCTGTAGATAAGGAACACTTGCAGATCCTCTCCCTCCCTAAGCCTGTGGCTGGGCAATGAAAGGTGAAACGGACTGATGAGCTCATCTTTGTATCACTATGCTCTCTCTCCTTCTATCTGCATGTTGCTTTTTAGCACAAGAAGCTGGTTCTAATTTAAAGACAGGTACTTGCAGCACTTTTATGCACTTTTACAGCATTTAATGATGTTTTCAGGAATACAGAGCAACGGTAATTTGTGTTGTTTATACCTGCCTGAAGTTCTGCTTTACCTGTGTTTATTGTGAAATAGCACTGGAATACTAGTTGCAGACCAACAACCAACAGGTTTTTACTGAGACAGATTGCCTTTCTTTCTACAGACTTATAGTAATCCTATAAAATATTTGTTTTTTATCTAACTTTTGGGGAAAAGGAAAAAGATTTTCATGAGGTTCATGAGGTGCGTGTTGCAAGCTTTCTGAAAGGATGCAAGTCTCGATATTGAATCTACTGATTGTGCTTCTCTAGCCAGGAGGGCATTTGTATAAAAAAGATTGGGAAGTATTTAAGAATATATAATATCATTCTGAGACCAATATCAATGGAAAAGGCATATGTAGACTTCAAGTGTGGGAAAGATAGTAAGATGCTATAATCCCGAGAAAGTTACCAGGATACCAGGTACATGTATACCGTGTACATGGATAGAGAACTGGCTACAGGAATATGTCCAGAGAGTATTGATAAATGGCTTTTTTTCAGATTGGTCTAAGGTCGAGAGTGGCATGCCCCAGGTTTCTGTCCTAGGCACAATACTGTTTACCCTGTTTATTAATGATATCGTGGAGGGCGTGAATAGCCATGTTTCTGTGTTTGCTGATAATACTAAAATTGGGAGGGTAATAGACACAGACTTAGACATTATAACATTACAGGAGGACCTGGATAAAATAGGGAAGTGGGCAAATATATGGCAGATGAGGTTAAATGCTGAAAAATGTAAAGTAATGCATGTTGCAGTTAAAAATAGGCGAGATGAATACATATTAATGGGTAGTCCCCCAGAGAAGTCAGAAATAGAAAAAGATCTGGGGGCCATAGTAGACCACAGATTGAATAATAGCTTGCAATTCCAGGCTGCAGCAAACAAACCTAGCAGTGTGCTGTCTTGTATTAAAAAGGGAATGTACTTTAGAGATAAAGCAATCATTTTGCCACTTTATAGATCAACGGTTCAGCCTCATCTGCAGTATGCGGGCCAGTTTTGGTCACCAATCCAGAGAAGGGGAACAAAACTAATTAAAGGGCTAGAGGATCTGAGCTATGAGACAAGGTTACTAAATTTAAACTTGTTCACGCTGGAAGTGAAGCGATTAAGAAAGGACATAATTTTGACGTACAAAATGTTTAGTTGTGATGGCAACATCAACAATAAACAATAAACTTTTTACAGTAAACTCCATAACAAAAACTAGAGGCTACCACCTAAAATTGGTGGAGAAAATATTTCACCACAAGCGACGTATGCATTTTTTTTAAGTTGGAGCGGTTAAAGCCTGGACTTCACTGCCACAAGCAGTGGTATCAGCTGAGAGTATTAACTCATTCAAAAAAGCATTTAGATACCTTCCTCAGAGACCATAACATACAGTTGTACAGGTACTCTTAAAAACAAGATCACACAGGGACTCGTGTACACACATGCAAAATCACACACAGACACACAAAGGTTGAACTTGATGGACCTGTGTCTTTATGCAACCTCAAATACTATGTAAATGTAAAAAAAGAAACATTTTAAAAAAGTTAAAAAAATATTCCCCCATGAAGTCATACCAGGCCCTTAAGGTCTGTTAGGAATTTTAAGAAGGAACCCCACCCCAAAAATGGGGGAAAAAAGACGCGGGGCTCCCCCTAAAATTCCATACCAGATCCGAGCACAGGCCTAGCAGAGCAGGAAAAGGGGGGGTGACTGAGCACCACCCCGCCATACCAGGCCACATGCCCTCGGCACTGGGAGGGTGTTTTTCCAGGGTCGCCCCTGGAAAAGCACCTTGTCCCCAGGGCCTCTTCCCCACAAGCCCTGAGGCGTTGGTTGCGAGGGTGTGGGCAGGAAGGGTTATTCATATCAGGGTACCCCATAATTAAAAGGGCATCCAGATGTGCCCCCCCTTGTGAATGAGTAAGGGGTACTTATACCCCTACCCATTCACTAGAGGGTTAAATTAAAACTTTAAAAAAGATGCTATCCTTTAATTAAAAAAAAACAAAAGACAAGTTTTTGACAAGTCTTTTATTTTTGAAAAAATTGATTAATGGACATATTTCTAGGGTCAATCATGACGTCCAGCATTGTCCATGACGACGACGACTCAATGAAATTCTGACAGATGGTGGCAAAATATAAACAATTGGGCTGTTCTAGCGGAGACACCACTAGCACCGCCCAACTGTTTACATTTGTCAAGCATCGGATAGGCCCCCGGACAAATCAAAATACATGGGTCGGAGCCAGTTGCGACATCATGGCTGGCTCCACCCACCTGTTTACATGTAATGACAGCCCAGTGTCCTCGAGGACACTGGGCTGTCATTGAATGACAACAACTGGGCGGAGCCAGCCATGACATCACGGCTTGCTCAACCCACCTGTTTACATGTAATGACAGCCCAGCCATTAGCCCAGTCAAAAAAACAAAGAATTTTTGACAAGTACTTTATTAATAAAACAAAATTAATCCACCGACCTAATTCGGGGTCAATCACCACGTCTAGCCTTTTCCACAACAACGACTCAACGAAATGAAAAAATAAAATAATAATAATACGAACTCCAACCGCAGAATGAAGAATCTGACAGATGCTGGCAAAACATAAACAGCTGGGTGGAGCTAGTGGTGACATCACTACTAGCTCCACCCAACAGTTTACCTTTTGCTGACACCTGTCAGAGTCTTCCAGCAACTGGCCGTAGCCAGCCATGATGTCACAGCCAGCTCCACCCAGTTGTTGTTGGTGTTGTTTAATAGTACTATGTAGTTGTTGTTTAATAGTACTATGTGTCCCCATAACCTTATTTTAAAAAATTAAAAAAATTATTACAAAAAAGTGAAAACTGCCCCCCTCGCCCCAACCCCAACACACACACACGTATTATTAGACATGTGCGAATTTCAGATGAAATGAACGAAAACTAAAATTGTTTCATTTGTTTCATTAAACAAAACAAACTTTTATGCTATTTTGGATTCAGCCATTGGCGTGTTCTGGAGGCAGGACGCATGACATCATATAACACTGCACGTGTTGGGCACCGCCATCTTGGTATACACTAAGATGGTGGGGCCAATATCGGCGTGTGGCGTCATGTAACGTCATGCTCCCCGCCTCCAAGATGGTGGCACGCATTCACAGAACACGCCATTGGCCAACATGGCCACCGCACATTCTCAAATTATTATGTGCCTGAATACATTTTTCATATATTCGGACATATAGTAGTTATTTCATTTTACATGTAGTCTGGGTTTTGTGTTCTGTTTTCTATTTTTACTTTTCTAGATATACTTACTTGAAAAAAGGTTCGGCATGGCATCCTGACTCATTATTTGTATAGACTCTATTTTAGGCTGACATTTATTGTTTGCCTTCTGTTGTTTTATTTGATAAGAATACTTTTATTGTGCCTACAAGTTTAATACCTTTGAATAAAAGTTTTATTTTTATCATGCTTAACAAAATAGGAGTCTTTAAATGGTGTGGATATTGGGGAAATGGGTGTGGCTACTGGGGGTGTGGTCACTGGGGGGGGCGCTGTAAAGCTTTCTCGCACAGGGCACCTAAAGGCCTAAGGCCAGCCCTGGTAAGAACTATAGTGAATAGCTCTTACAGCAACCCTTCAGTTCGGACTGCACCGAAGGGCTCTGACGGCCTAAGTGACCCGAAGGATCCGCCGTAGCTATGGCTGGATCCTTCGGCTCTTTTGTGAATAACCCTCTAAGTTACACATAGAAATAAAGCTAGATGCTTTAAAAGGAAACAGCTGCATTGGGTTGTTTTACTGTTCAATCAGTATTTATTATTTAATAGATTACCAATGTTTTAAAAATTAGAACATTAGTTTTTAAGAATATTTATGACATACAGTACATAATCATTGCAGCATTATTTTGTATAGTGTATGTCGTGTTTTGCTAAAATTTTATTATTATTGTTGTTGTTATTATTATTATTATTATTATTAATAGGATGCCAGAGATAACATGTTCTCGTTAATATGTCTAGAAAACAACAAAGATACAAGTCATACATCATTATATCTAATACAGCTAATATTTTTCTCTTCTGTTTTGGATTGCAAAAATATCAGCATTTCATTTTGAGGTCATAGAAGTCAAGGCTAGCAGAAGAGCAGAGACATCCAGCAGTGATGATGGGTCAATCAGACACCTCTTGTCTCAGCATGAGGCTCCGGTGCACGAAAGGTAAAATATACTTTATATTCCTGGGAAATTTCCAAGCAAGAAATTTATTTTTACACCTATTTTAAGCTATGTGCTGTTTTATATTTTATTAATAATTAATCCTCTGTGGGTAAATAATCAAGTATAGTGTTTGTAATACCAAATAATTTATTGTGTTTTATTGAAATAGAATGAAATAGAATATTAAAAATTAAATACTATGCATATATAGAGTACAAAAGATACATGTTATGATATGTAATCTGAATGTAAGAGTGATTATCTGATAATGTAGTCACTTTCATTTAATGCCACTTTAACAAGGCCCATGACTTTGCAACATGTAGGAAGTGCAGACCAATATATTGAACTTTTCCCCACTTTGTACTTCAAAGAGTCAAATAAATGGTGTTAAGACATACAGTAAATGATAGCTCTGAGAGAATTGGTTTGTCAAAGTGTGCTTTCAGAGCAGTAAAGTGAGACTCAGGAGTCTGAGAATATAAACAGAATTTTAAACCATATAGCTGCCACACTGTTCATTTTAACTGTATGTGTTTAGCTTTTGTATATATTTATTCAGGGAAAGCATTGCATGTCCCAACTGAGAGTCATTCAATTTGCAGTAATAGTCTTTAGTAAGTTTTTTTTGCACACCTCACTAGGGCAGGAATTATTACTTAATGCAATTTAACAACATTTTTGTGAGAAATGTTTCACGCATAGGGATGCCAAGCTATTACCAAAGCTAGTAGACATGTAACCCCACAAAAAATGTGTTTTGTTGTAGATTAGGGATATTCAGATACCAAGTACCGTACCCGGTACAATTACAAGAATATGTACAGATACTTTTCCAGCTCCAGGACTAGACTAGAGAAAAATTCAAAAGTTAGGCGGCAGCTGTCATTTTTAAGGAGCATACAGGGCTCCTGGGATCTGTACATCCCGGTTTTAATACATAATTTTTTTAAATAAATATATATAAGTGATGCACCGATACCATTTTTCCAAGTACAAGTGCTGATACTTGTCCAAGTACTCACAGATACAAGTAATGATACATTTTTGTTTATTGTCATGAGACAGTTTTTCTGAAACAATAGAGACTAATGATTTCAGGACAGTGGTGGAGCACCATGGCTAGCTCCCAGCTGCAAACGCTATAACCCTGGTAGTTCTTGTGAAAATGCAAAGTATCGGCACTGGTATCTGAACTGGTATCTGGACATCCCTTTTTTAGATCAATCCATATTTTTAGTTCTTTCATTATTCAGATTACAAAAATTAGATTCAGTTTGTTGTTCAGATTTTGTATCCTTCCGAATTTTCATTTCCGAACGATCCACAACAGGAAATCACATGACAGTGCCTGTAATGCAACCCCCAACAGCCAAGAAAACATCTGATTGGCCAGAGAACAGTCACAATCAACAGAACAGACAGATCCAAATTTTTGTTAAATGAACATAGGGATTAGTTTGCATTCAGAAGACGCGTTTGATTTTGTAAATTTGGGTGTATCCGAATGTTCGAATTCAACAAAGTTTTTATAAATATCTATTTAAAAAATAAATAAAATGTACATGTCTTTAAGCTAGTTTGGAGCAATCCCAGTACAGTGTGCCTTTAGAAAACTGCAGGTTTTAAAAGCTCGGGTCAAACAAAACTGAAATTCAGGTTTTGGGGAATGTGCACACGTAGAAAATTTCACTGGATTTTTGTTGCACATTTATACACCAGAAGTAAGATTTCTGTCACTTAGCTTTTGTTTCACCCAACCACAATATTAGCGTTGGCTGGGCTTTCCCTAGATGATTTCCCTATTGCATACAAAGTCACATATATTTAGAAATGCAACGCTAGACATGTGTGTCGGCAAAAAATGTGTTTAGTTTAGTTTACATTTGTATTTTTCGTTATTTTGTTTTTCGGGTCCAAAAGTTAATTTGTTTCAGGATTTGGACGAAATCCAAATTTTCCTTAATTTCATTAGTGGTAGTCTGTACGATATTTCATTCTGAACTAATTTTTGTTGCAGCAAAGTGACATTAGACAAAAGAAAAAAAATACTTTTGTTTGCAGTCTGCAGAAGAGAAAGATAAAGCATGAGGTTCCCCCAAAAGATCTGATAGGTCTGGTAGGAAGTTTAAGGGGGAACCCACCCCCAAAAAATGGGGAAAGAAAAATGTGAGGTCCCCGCTAAAATGCTCAGCCTACCCTTAATCCGAACACAGGCCTAGCAGGGCAGGAAAAGGGGGGACGATCGTGCTCCCCCTCTCCATGCACAATACCAGGACATGTGCCCTCGGCACTGGGAGGGTGTCCCTGTAATATCTCTTACACGTCTATTATGGATCTCAACTGCGAATCGTACTGTGGTTGGTAAATAAAAAGCTAATTAAAAAATAATCATGAAACTTTGGTAAGTTCTTGGAGGAATCAGCAATGTATTATTTCACACAAAGGTTAGTGCAATTGTCTCTCAGGGTATATATACACACACACACACACACAGTGTATACATATAGTTACCTACAACCCTACTCTAGAGGTAATACGCAAAATTATCAAAGATCTACAGCCAGTATTCTCAGAAGACCCCATTCTCAAAGAAATATTCCCTCAGCCCCCAATACTGGCTTTTGTTTAAATTCATCAGAAAGTCTATAACATGTATCACTTCATACATATATACTGCAACAGTCTCTCACAATAGAGTTCATGAAAGGGGGTGAATCTTGTACACAGGAGTTTTTGCAATACTCATGAATATAATTGGAAGTACTTGCAGTTTGTTGAATCCTCAATTGATGTGCTGTAGTTCGTTTGAGATCATGCAGCAAGCTGTTTTCATGCAGGATAAGCTAAAGACTTGAATAATGCTGACTCCACAGACAGGATGGCAATAGCTGAGTGAACATAGGTGAATGGCTGCAGGGATAGATGGAGCAGAGAGCCACACTGGGAAATCACTGCAGAGTTCATAATGCAGAGTGTTCACAGGAAAGCTGACTTGCCATGGTAAAGGAGGAAGCTTGGTTAAACTATCTTCCAATATACAGAGGAGAGAAGCAGCCTGGAGAGACAGGGAGCCGTCATCTACAAATTACGTAGATGCCGGTTGCTTGAATTTCCAAGATTTAAGAGGAAGAGAGCAGGTGACGTCGCTGGATATGATTGGTTAGGGCGGGGCTCCACTCTGAAGCCAGAGTACACTAGGTGAGTATATTACAGTCCCCATGCAGATGGGGACAAGGGCCTCTTCCCCACAACCCTGATCCAGGGGTTGTGGGGGACTGCGTGCAGAACAGCTTATTTGCATTTAATTAAGGGGGCACCCAGTTGCCAACCCCCTTTTGAATAAGTAAGGGGTACTTGTACCCCTACTTATTCACTGAAGAGTTAAACGTCAATGTAAATAAACACACCACACATGTTGAAAAAGTCCCTCAATTGAAAAAAAACAGTCAGTTTTTGACAATTCCTTTATTTAAAAAACAAAACAAAACTAGATCCGTTGATGTAATCCAGTGCTAATCACTATGAACAATGCCTGGCGACTAGCCGAAATAAAAAAAGTCCCGCAGCACGATGACCCATTCAAACCCGACGAAGAATTGTCGCTAAATGACAGCTCTGCCCCAAATGTAAATAAATGGGTGGCGCAAGCCATGATGTCACAGTGTTCGTTCTGCCCATTTGCCATTCTCAGCTGTCATAGAACTCAAAAGCAATTGTTAGCTCCCAAATGCCATTCAGGTCTGGTAGCCGAGTTGTCATAATATTATTCATATGACACCTCAGCTCTAAGTATAAATACCCCTTACTCATTCAAAAGGGGGGGCGGCATCATCTGGGTACCCCCTTAATTAAAAGGGTACCCCAATGCAAATAGGCCCCCCTGCCCCCTGACCTCACAACCACTGGTTCAGGGTTGTTGGAAAGAAGCCCTTGTCCCCATCAGCATGGGGACACACTCCCAATGCCGAGGGCATGTGGCCTGGTATAGCATGGGTTGGCACTTGATTGTCCCCCCCTTTCCTGCCCTGCCAGGCCTGTGCTCATATCTAGGATCTGGTAGGAATTTTAGGGGGGACTGCACATTTTCCCCCCATTTTTTGGGGGTGGGGTTTCACCTTTAAATTCCTACCAGACCTTAAGGGACCTTAAGGCTCGCTTCAGCCGCCTAAGCCCTTCGGTTCAGTCGAACCGAAGGGCTGCTGTACAGGTTATTCACAATAGCCCGTGCAGCAGCCGAAGGCAGCCGAGAGGCTCAG
Organism: Nanorana parkeri; assembly: GCF_000935625.1. Lineage (NCBI taxonomy): Eukaryota > Metazoa > Chordata > Amphibia > Anura > Dicroglossidae > Nanorana > Nanorana parkeri. Next base: position 718,613 of record NW_017306906.1, on the reverse strand, counting down.
TCGAGGGGGAGCCAGCTTTAATGTCACAGCTGGCTCCACCCAGTTGATGTCCTTCAATGGCAGCTCAGCATCCTCGAGGACACAGGGCTGTCATTACATGACAACAGCTGGGCGGAGTCAGCCGTGATGGCATGACTGGCTCTGCCCATGTGTTTTGAGTTGTCTGGGACCTGCAGGCAGACTATCAGGTGGCGGACAAATGTAAACATTTGGGTGGAGCTAGTGGTGATGAGCAAGGGTCTGGTGGGGAATTTTAGGAGAGACTCCACGCCCCCCCCATTTTGAGGGGTGGGGTTCCACCTTAAAATTCCTACCAGACCTTAAGGGACTGGTATGACTTTTGGGGGAACCCCACACACTTTTTTTCATTTTTAATTTGGGGTCCCTCCTAACATTCCTACCGGACCTAAAGGGCCTGGTATTGTTTGGGAGGGGGACCCCACGCTGTATTTTTTTTCTTTACATTTGTTTTTATTATTCAAAAAATCTTTTTTTTACATTTAAGTTATTTTTTAACATTTTTTTCTTTTGTTTGCTTCTTTTATTCTGCTTGCTGCCTTGGAGGTAGCGAGCAGAATAGCCAAGCCGAATGCCGCTTGGCAGCATTTGGCAACTCACTTACTGCCATTCGGCCCCTATAAGAATAGGGGTCAAATGGCAGTGAGTGAACTGTCGTAGCTTTGACTCAGTTGATCCAGATGAGGCTGAGTTGAACTGCTTCTGCACTTCAGCTCAGCCGAAGAGCATGTTCAGCTGACCGAGGGCAGCCGAAGGCAGCCGATGTATGGCTGATTTTACCCGATGTACGGCTGAAATCAGCTGTACTGAGCTGAAGTGAATAGCCGAACATCATTCAGCTCAGTTCACTCGGCTGGGTTATTCACTAAGATGCCTTTGGCAGCTTTGTGAATTACCCTCATTGTCTTTATTACAGTCAGGTCTAAAAAATGACTTCACATAAATATGAAATATTGTATAGAAATAGTCTCTATTCTTGTTTGTCAGCAGGCAAAGCTCTTAGCTCCATTTGCAGGCTCTATTAGTCCCTTTGAAAAAAGCTTGTTGCTAACAGAGCACTATTGCTCAAGCTGCAAATTTCAGAATGAATTAGTCATATTAATGATTCATCCCTTATAGGACAGCTTGGGGTTTGAAAGCAAAACCTTCAAAACAGGCAGCTACTGTACATAAAAGTGATTGCTCTGAGAAACCTTTGTATGTTTTGTTAAAAAAAAGAAAATATGTATGTAGTAAAACATATGAAAAAAATTCTTTAAAAAAACATATAAAAGTTAATTTTTTAACCTGATATGTTTTTAAACTGATGTTTTATATCTGTACTATTACTGTGCTATTTTACTATATGCATATAATACTTTATTTATGATTCCTTGCTCAATCTGAAAAAATAAAGCATAATGCTTTTGAAGGTTTAGGTAAATCAATTTGTGCTGCATTAACAACCTAATTTACAAGAGTAAATAAAATTAAGCTGACTGCTACATGCTACTAAATAAATGCATTGGTAGCTATATTTTACAAAAATATAATGTACTTAATTCAGGAGATTTGTATAGGATTTATTGACTTCAGGCACAAAATATCATAGCACAACAAACATCAGTTTCTCAAATAGTAAATAATAACTGTGAGAATAAAAGTAAAGCCCCAGTTCATTACTTTAACAAATGGTGCCATGATTTAAAAATTGCCTCAAGCAGGGGTAGGCAACCTCGGCACTCTTGTGCTGAAAGCACAAATCCCATCATGCCTTTTCTCTGGGAGTCATGCCTGTGGCTGTAAAAAGTTTTACAATGCCTCACGGGAAATGTAGTTTCGGAACAGCTGGAGTGTGTTGAGGTTGCCTTCCCCTGGCCTAAAGTTAAACCATAATAGGACTGTGTAGCTATGAGTTCATTTAATTATTTCAAACCTTTTAAGGCAAATTCCACCTTTTAGAGAAAAATAGTAAATGCACACTACTTCATAAAATAAAAATGTGCATTTTTTTTTTTTTTACAATGGAGCCAGTAAAGCCTGGAGAAAGAATGAATAGACTACACATGCAGTGACATCGCCACACTTGTATTCCCTTGAGAACTATATTTCCCTCTGCTGCAGTGGCTGATGGAACTTATAGTGTTTATAGGTTCTATAGTTTCAGGGACATGCACAGCAGCACCAAATAAAAAAAAATAACACATGCCTGCAGGGAGAAGAACCCCACTATTCAGGTAAGTGGGGTGGTGGAATGGAGGGGTGAAAGAATGTGTGATGTGACTATGCTTCACCCTGAATATGGGTATAACATGTAACATGGTCAGAAAAGTAAACTTTTCTTTTTCTTTTTTTAAAAAGCCTTTTATTCTGTATTTGTAGTGTCCTGTTTTTGATCATTATCATAATTTTTAACAGTAAAAACAAGGTTGTTTTTTTCAGTGTGTACAATGCTAGTAATGCCACGGCACACCTTTATAACGAGGTTGGTTATTGTAGGAATATGACAACTGATAATAAATGAAACAACAATCTGCCATAACATGCATCTAATCAAAGGATAGTAATGCATAAGGTACATTGCAAAAAATACTTGGCTTGCAGTTGTTTTAAACCCATCACTGTTAATATGTTGTAGACCAAATGTGCAGTGTGTGCTCAAAGGTCATTCTGTGCTGTCAGTGAATAAGATTGGAAAAATGACATACTAGCATAATACGGGGAAACATGCTAACAAACTGATATCAACAAAGGCATGAGATAATCCACGTGTCAATCCATAATTCTTGACACCACTTCAGCAATTGTTTATAAAATGTTATGGCAGCAACAAAAGCAATGACAGACACATAGGCCGTGCAGAGAGATTAGAACATAGCAAATCTGTTATGGACTTTAAAACAGAAAAAGTACAGAGTGACAGGCTTAAGTCCTTAAAGGGAAAGCATACTATATTTTTACAAGCATGCTCATGTTTTTATAATGGTATTAGATATAATGAGCTGTATATTAGACACTTGAAATTGCTCAGTGCAATACCTCGACGTAGGTAGTACATTGTTTTTCCACTGGATGAAGTTATTAAAAGGAGCAGAAGCTGTTCATTACGCAAAGAGAATTTGAACTTTGCAAAGTGTGTGTTCACTTAACTTAGTAAGTCAGTGAAGCTGACTATACTAATGTGCAAGGGAAATTAAATAAAAACCAGGATTTATTTTACAAATGTGAGCATGTATTGATAAGATTTTTTTTATATTAAACTGATCTATTCTACATCATGTTTATCTGAAATGCCAATGAAAAAAATGATACATTCACTTTATCAAATTCCAATTTTGGAATGCTTCAACCAACTGACAATCATCAGACATTATTGTGCTGCTGGTGCAATGTGGTGCTAATAATTCTTAATAACATTGTAAAGCACTTGCATTGCGTAGCAGAACAACATGCAGCAACACACTAACATGCCGAAACTGTTACATGTACGATTTTTGGTCCATCGTGGTGTGTTGGACAGCCATTCAAATTAATGAACTGCCTTATTGCAACACAAAATAATGCACAACACAACTCTGGACTGGTGTGAATAGATTGTTACATTCAGAACATTCTTTACAACATAGGTATGTGGTTTACAAAATACCAGTAGGAGTGCAAACAGAGAAATTATGCCCTGTATCAGTCCATAACATTTTGAAAAGGAAATATAAAATATAAAAAAAGCAGCCAACATTAAAATCTCTATTAACAATGTCCATCTATACTTTGTTATGTCATGCTATGGGGATTTTTTTTAAAATTAGATAATTTAATCAATTCACTTGATAACCACCTCTATCTGTTATTTGGACAGTAATTACAAGATATGTAGACTTGTGAACCCAGAAAGTGACATAGGTAGGCATGATAAGTAGACCTGTCAACACAGAACACCAGGGGAAGTTGTATTTTTTTGTTAGAAAGAAGGACCACACTACACCTTTGTGTAGACTACTGTGAGTTCAACATAACTTTACAAATTTCTATCAAAAATTCAACAAATGTTTAACTGCCACAATGACTTCTCTCGTGCAGCTGATATTCACCATTCAACTCATATATCTTTTGTTGCCCAATAAAGATCAGGAAAATGTTTCACCTGTTCTGAAACTCTCCAAGAAGAGTTTTAATTAGGGATGCACCGATACCGAGTATTTGGGTGAGGACTCCTACTCGCCCAAACGATCCCGATGCCTTTTTCTGATACCAGAAGTTCCAGTATCAGGAAGGGGGGGCGGCGAGTCATTACATGCTGCCTGGCTTCCTGATTGACCAGGAAGCTGGCTCCATGCTACCTCATCATCAGGGAGCGTGGAACTAGCTTCCCGGCCAATCAGGACGACAGTGGGTGGGTAATGACTCGCCCCCTGCTTCCTGATTGTCCGGGAAGCCAACTCCATGCTCCCTCGTCACTTGGTGATGAGGGAAAATGGAGCCAGCTTCCAGGCCAATCAGGAAGCTGGTCGCGGTTTAATGACCCGCCGCCCGGCTACCTGATTGGTCGGGAAGCTGGTCAATCAGGAAGCCAGGTGGTGAGTCATTACACGTCCCCTGGCTTCCTGATTGGCCAGAAAGGCAGCTTCATGCTTCTATGTCACCTGGTAATGAGGGAGCATGGAGACAGCATCCCGGCTAATCAGGAAGCTGGGTGGCGAGTAGTTACATGCTGCCCGGCTTCCTTAATGGGACTTCCGGCACCCGTTTAAAAGTTAATCCTATTTCCTCAAAGAAAAAATGGAATCCTCAAGAATATTTTTGATGATATTGTTTAGATTGTGTTTTTCAGCTTACTTCCACACATTCTGGAATGCTGTCCTCACATTTGCATTGGAATGTGTATACACATCCTAATGCTTTAAGTCCATTTCCACCTATGCATGTGATTAGCATTTATCATGCTAATGAAGAGATGCAGTGATGATGTATACATGTGCACATTTTCATGACTCACATTTTAGGTTTTCATCATTTTTTTTATTAAACTTTTTGTTAGGCCTGAAGCCTAAAAATTTAAAAATGTCTCTACAAGAAAATCAGTCAGACACCAGTGTCAGATTGTAATTAGACTGTAAACAGCTCTTTCCCTCCCTTTTATTCATTGTTACACAATCAGTAAACACCAGTTTTCATTCCTGTTTTCATTTAGATCAACTAGTATCAAAGTGTTAAAGACTAACCCAACTTAACCGCAGGCGCTAGTGCAATTAAAATTAAATTAATCTAATCCCAGGAGATTTCAGTAACCTTACCACAGGGCGCTAACATTACTATTATCACTGTTAACCACATTCAACGTTAACCATTATTCAAACACAAGGGGCGAAGGGGGTTCTTCTCAGTTCAAGCCATAAGGGTCTGGAACTCGTTGCCACAAGCAGTGATTTCAGCTAATAGTGTGGAATCGTTCAAGAAGCTTTTGGACGATTTCCTGGGAAACGGTAATATACAGGGGTACAAGTACTCCTAATAACGAGATGACTCAGGGATCTATACACACACACACAATAGGTTGGACTTGATGGACATGTGTCTTTATTCAACCTCAAATACTATGTAGCTATGTAACTATGTAACTGCATATGCCTGCTTCATGTACACTTGGTGTTCAGTGCTGGCATATATATTTTTTAAAATACCTCTGCAAAGGTGGAAATAGGCTTGAAGCACACCTTTTAAGGTCAAGAGTCTCCTAAAACTCTGGGTCCTGATTTATTGTACCCCGGCATGTTATATTTCCTCTTGTGATCTTACTGGACTGTATGTGTCCCTTTGGCTTTCCCTATGCTCAGCAAACTTGGCTTGATGTTTGAATCCTGTTCTGATACTGAGATATTTCTGTGTGTTTGGGATTTACAATAACTTGTTTGTTACCTAGTTTTTTAAATGCAACATTTGTAGGGTATTCAGACTAAATCATAGCAAATGCACAAATAACACGGATTCTGCACTTCCTTTTTGTTCATTTTCATACAGATAAACTAACTACAACAATCTCTTGGGGATGGTATAACACATTCATCATTTAAAAATTACCAGTTTCTTCCAGAGTCTTAATGAAGCTATGAACAACTGTATCTTTCCAAGCTTACAAAAAGTAGTCATTACTGCTTCTCCTAACAAGGTAAAAAAAATAATACACTGAGTGCATTTAATTAGGTGGCTGTACTTCAGTTTATTACAAATGTTCAAAGAGAACTAGATTCAAAAACAATACTTTGCTTTGTAAAGCAAAATTCGGTAATATAGTGTAAGTCAAAACAATCCAAGATCAAGCATTTAACAATAACTTATTATAATGTACAGTATATGCCACCTCAAACAGTAATATATTATGTGATAACTAGGACGGCTATTATTATTTTTATTATTATATTTTTGAAAAAATACCATACAATAAGTAGGGGACCTTTTCATGTGGCTTCAAGAACAATAAAAATACACAAATCCTTAAAAAAAAACAAAAAAAAACATACAAGCTATATTTGATGTTGTGGAATAGTTCAATTTTTGAATTCATTCTTATCTTCAACACGCTGTTTGCACCGGAAGTTTTGATCATATTGGGACTCACTTCTCACTATATTTATAATATATATATATTATATTTTCTATTCACTTTTATGTATCGTTTGGATTGAATTTATAATTTTATATATTTTTACGTTTGGATTGATTTTTATGTGTGAGACATTTTTTAATGTTTGAATTTATTCTCATAGAAATTTTATACACCTTTCGCACCTTTGAGATTTTGATATTATTTTGATTGTTATATGTGAGGCACGATTGTTCTATAATAGCAAGTAATTTGTTTTATGCACATTCACACTTCTTTTGAGATTTTTGATGTATATGGTAATGATGTTATACTGAGTTGATTCACTATATGGTGATCTGGAGCGCTGCACATTCAATTACATACAACGTATGTATATAGTTTTTGTAACTAAGGGGTCTATTCACTAAGCTGCCGTAGACAGCCGAGTGACTAACCGACACGAAACGAAGTGAGCCGAACGCTGTTCGGCTATTCACTTCAGGCTGGTACGGCTGATTCCAGTGCAGAAGGAGTTCGACTCAGCCCATCCAACATCTGGATCGGCTGAGTCGAACCTCCGGCAGGCTACTTGCTGCTGTTTGGCTTTTTCTCATAGGGGGTCCTGGGGCCGAAGCTAGCCGAAGGATCAGCCGAAGCTACGGCTAGATCCTTCGGCAGATTAGTGAATAAACCCCTAAATATATCCTATGTTGGGTGACTGAATGGGAGTGATAAAAAAGGTGTACAGTCAGATTTTGAATGTGATTATTGATCTGCCCAGGTGTATCCTGTTAATTATATATGGTAAGACAAGAAAAAATAAGATTCACAGGCATTTCAGGGACTAGATTATTTATCTTGAGAATATGTGCATACTCTTTTTTTGTCTCTGGTTAAGAGCTTTAAAGGATTTTTGTACCTAAATAAACAGCAAAGAAATTCTTCAAAACAAAAACCCCATATTCTAGAGACAAAGTAGCTGTTTTTTCTAAAGAAAAGTTACAGTGCCATAATAGCCAGAAATATTGTGCAGACTCCCTGCACATGATGTCAGCAGTTTTGCCAGCCTTTTTACTAGGCTGCAATTTGAGAGGTAGGGACTGGACAGGTGTTTTCATGAAATAAAAACCAGAGAAAAAATTTCAGAGATAACAGCTGGAAATATTGTGCAAACCTCATAGTTAGCAATGAGCAGCTGGAGTAGGCAAAATTTTGAAAATGACACACAGAATGCAGCTTTTCATCCCAAAACATTCAGCTTTAAGTGTACACGTCACAAAGACTAGTACATAGACATCATTGTAGCAGTCGAAGTTGGCCACATTTTAAAATTGACACAAGGCATTCAGCTGTGCATTCCAAAAATAAAGTGAATTTTTTCACACTAAAAAGGAAGGCATAGTAACATAGTAGGTAAGGATGAATAAAGACAGTTCAATATGTCTGTGTGTGTCAGTATATCCATATATTTAACACTACCCATATCCCTGTATATTTAGTGACTGAAGAAACTTATCCAGCAGTTTCTTGAACTTATCTATGCTATCAGTGAATAACACTGCCTGATGAAGAGAATTCCACATTTTTACTACTTGCACTACCTTGCACATTCTAAGTCTGAACCCCCTCTATTCACATAACTGGTGAAGGAGAATAAGTTTAATTGTTCATAGCTCAGGCCTTCTATCCCTTTAATTAATTTTGTGGCTCTTCTTTAAATCTTCTCCAGCTCGAGGATGGACAGCCTTTCTGAAAGTTGGCGACCAAAATTGCACCGCATACTCAAGATGAGACCAAACCAGTGATTTACAGGTCTCATTGAAGTGCACATATCTCCTGTTTGGAATTTACTGCCCTACACAGTTTAATAACGTCGGCAAAAATGGAGATCTCACTACCTATCCCAATCTCTATGCCATTGATGAAGAGGATAAACACAATTGGTCCCAGGACCGACTCCTGGGGCACCCCAGTCCTTACTTTTGCCCAATTAGAGAATTACCCATTTATTACTACCCTCTGGGTCTGTTCTTGCTGTAAATTTTCAACCCATGTGCAAACAATTTTCTCCAAACCTTATCAACCTTAGTTTGTGGATTAGACATTTGTGAGGTACTGTATCGAATGCTTTAACAAAGTCCAGATACACCACATCTACTGGCATTCTTCTGTATAAATTAATACTGACCTCCGGTCAGCCGAAGTGCAGAAGGACTTTGAATCAGCCGATCCAACATCTGGAACGGCTGAGCCGAAACTCCAGCAGCTCACTCGCTGCCGTTCGCCCCATTCGCCCCCCGTTCGCAGAGCGCCATTCGGCTTGGCTATTCTGCTTGGTACCTCTGTGGCTCCGAGCAGAATAGCAAATAGTGCAAAAGTATTTTTTAAGTTGTTTCCTATTGGCTGGCACCTGCTAGAGCCTTCTAGCAGGTCCTAGCCAATGTACAACATCTGGGCAGAGCTGGCTGTGAAGTAACGGCCGGCTCCACCCAGTTCTTATTGTTTAATGATAGATCAGTGTCCCCAGGTCATTTGGGGACGCTGATCTGCCATTCCAACTGGGCGGAGCCAGCCGTGAGATTACAGCTGGCTCTGCCCAGCTGTCATTTGCGAGGCGTAGGGCCGGCCGTTCGCCCCACTTCGGCTCAGTCGAGCCGAAGCATATGCCTTTGGCCGACTGAGCCACTTTGCCACCTTCGGGAGCTGTACGGGCTAAAATGAAGTACTCCAAACAATTTTTTTATTTTGTAAACTTTTAAAAACTTTAAAATGACCTACTGCAATGAGATTTAAAGGAACGTAGCACTATAAAACAGGATAAATACAGGGCACAGGGCACTTTACAGCCCACCACACTACAGTTCACTGTTATGTAACACAGTACAGCACTGTATGGTGAAGAAAACATAAAAACCCGGTGCACAGATCTAAGCGCAGTATAAAAGTGACTGTTTAATTAAGGGTAAAAGTAAAGGACTTACAGGATATTTAAAAACATCTCGTCTGTCACACATCAGATGAAAGTCCGATCTCAGCTGCAGGACCAAGATTGTTATCAGGATACACGGCACATGCACCGTATAGAGCAATGTGTAGCTCTACATGTAACAGTACATAGCATTGTATGGCAGTAAGTATCTCTCCCTTAAAATGGACTCTCAGCTGCCCTTATTCACGCCAACTCCACACAGATATATTGACAAAAGGCTCATTGAAATGCAGATTTTTATAATGATGGTGCTGCTACACTGGAAAACACCCATTGTTGGCACCAGACTATAGTTCATATGCCAAGAATTGCATGATTGGTAATTGTTTTAACAGGTAGAGTTTAGATCAATGAAGTCTATGGGAGAAAAATCTTTTTTTTCAGGCCTTTTGGGGCCAGTTTGCAAGCTTTGTTGTAACAGGGCATGGTTAACTGGGCACTGTTATGAGGCCCATGTACCAATGCAAATTTGTTATTAAAAAATACCATGTGGTGGAGAGAGGGTATTTTTGTGGCATAATAGCAACATATAAACATACACAAATCCTTTAAATAACATGCTTTGAGGATGGCCTAAGCTTGCATATGAAGTTGTGGAGCAGTGCCCCTTTAAAAGTGATGAACGAACAAAAGAAATTATAAATGCTGCCCCAAGATCTGTGATGACCATATATGGTCACTGACACCACCCACAATTCCTGGCCCCATTGTTTACACACAGAACCCACCCAGGGTTCTGTCATTTTCAATAAGAGTAGTGGTGGATGAACATTGTTGGGCACTGTGGCTTCTCATATCTGCAATTCATTTTGATTGGTGAAGATCTACATTTCTGGGAGATGTGGTGGAGTTTTGGTATCCATTGGGGGACTATTTTGTTTATAATAAATGAATACTTTTCATGGTGTTGTTGGTTTGATTTGTCAGAACTATTGGGCCGAAAGGAATCAATTTAATAGGCCTAAACATGTTATTTTACAGATGTGTCTATGGGCATGCTGGTAGCCATTTTGTCTGCTCGCTTAAGTTGAATACAAGTTAATTCTTCTTAGACAAGAGACTTTCACAGAGAAGTTAGGAATGTTAGTATAAACATTCTTCAGATCGTAAATTGTGGGGGTCTCAGACGCACATCAGTTAAGGAGGGTGCCAGCCTGTGTTAGGTCTAATTGATGACTTTCTTGCCCCTCCAAAAGACGACGTACAGTGATTGGAATTTCGAAAGAGTTTTTTTTTCTTTGCTCAATGAACAGAAGAAAGGGGCTTATTTAAAAGTTCCTTATGAAACCTTACTATTCATTGTAGTAATAATAATTAGCAATAATGTTATTATATTATTATATTTTATGCAGCATCTACTGTATATGCCTACTTAATTGACTGATTTCAAGTAAAATTTTATACATGTACTTTTATATATCCAAACTACATTCATTATATATTGTTTGAGTGTACCCATTGAAATATATTGTTGTGTATTACTAATAATGGGGTTTTTATATTTTAAGTGAATAGAATTAGGTGGTATACGCCAATGTATTTTCTTTTATTTTTCTCAAATAATTGTTTATTGAGTTTTAACAGAGTAAATATACATACAGGTATTACAATCTCAACTGATGCCTGTGGCAAACAGGTCATCCATATACAAGAAAATAATTGGTACATGAAGAGTGTCACAATAATGAAGAGGCACAAAATGGTCTGTGTATGGAGATTTCAAGAGAGGGCTCGTCAGCATTTATCTGGGTATGGCCATGCTTCTACTTAGGAATACCCTTAGGAGGTTCCGGCAGACAGGACGTACATCTCTGCCTACAGGAATACTCCATCAAGCTTGGCGGAGTATGGCCAAAATGTGTTGTTTAGATGTCTAGTGCAAGAGCAGTGATACAGACCAATAGTCCAGAGTATCAGGATAGTGACACTTGTGACAACAAGACATACATCACATGGGGAGACAATAGGAAACATAAAGGAATAGGGGTAAAGGAGGAAAAGAAGAGTAGAGAAGAAGAAAAGAGAAGGTCTGGACCGTACTCAGACGTTGAGGGTGCACCTCTCAGGAGGGTTGCCTGAAGACTTCAAATGTGACACAGGCGTCTGGAGACAGATGAGTCAAAATATTTATCAATCCACGGGGACCAGATTGCTTCAAATGTATTCATAGTATTCTCAAGTTGGGCCGTGCGTTTTTCTTGGGCCATGATCCAGTGAATATGTGTTATTACATGCGAGATGTTAATAGATTTCGTGAGCCAGTTTAGGGCTATCTCTCTCTTAGCGGAGGAAAGGATGTGAAGGGAGAGTCTAAAGGCCTTGTTGGAGAGACCGTCCGGTTTACAATTGAGTAGGGCAAAGACTGGATCTTTAGTCAATGATTCTGAGACCAGTGAGCTCATGAGGGCAAATACTTCATCCCAAAAGTGGGAGACCAGCGGGCATCGCCACCAGATGTGAATATATGTACCTGGGTCAGGGCATCCTCGGAAGCAGTTTGGTGAGCATTGAGAGTTATATTTAGCCACTATGGTGGGCACTAAGTACCACCGCATGAGGACCTTATAGTTTATGTCCAGCATACTTGCACAGCGGGAACTGGATTTGGTGTTTCTCCAGGATTGTTGCCAGGATTCTTCATCCATAACTACACCCAGGTCAGTATGCCATCTGGACACATAGGGTGGGGGAGAGGCGTCAGGGAGAGACAACAGAGATGAATACAAAAGGGAGATAAGTCCTGGGCTATGAAGGTTATCGCGACATACTCGTTCAAATAGTGAGGGTGGGGTGGCGCCTCTCTGAGTGGGGGTCATTTTTGTAAGGAAGTGTTTAACCTGGAGGTAGCGGAAGATTTCTTTGCTGGGTAACTGATAGTGTTCCTGCAGATATGGGAATGGTTTAATCCCTGAAGAGGATTGCAGTTGCCAAAAAGAAGTGAGATTGCGTGCCGACCACTCAGAGAAGTTAGATGGGCTGCAGAGCACCGGGGGGAAGGAAGGATTTCTCAGTATGGACATGAGGGGCAAATGTGGGGATGTAAGGCCATGTGGTCTTTTTACAGAATCCCAGATTCTTAGGGAATGGGAAGTGATGGGATTAGAAATAACAGGTCGTTGTCTGGGGGATAGCCAAAGAAGGTTGGCCAGTGATGAGGGTCGTGCCATTGTATCTTCCAGTGCAACCCAAGCAGGGGACTCAAAGTTCGCATGACATTTAGAGAGTTGGCCTATTTGTGCCGCTTGATAATATTTGATTACGTTGGGGACAGCAAGCCCCCCCTGGGATTTTGGAAGATATAGTGTATTTCGGGGGATTCTGGGTCGGCGATCGCCGCAAATGAAAGTGAAGATGCGGGACTGTAGTCTGTGAAGTACAGAGGTCGGGATGCGCACTGGTCGAACTCTTAAGAGGTATAGGATTTTTGGCAGAAGGGTCATCTTGACAGCGGCTCATCTTGACAGCGGCTATCTTACCCAACCAGAATAAACGGTAATTCGACCAGGTTCTCATCATTTGAGAGAGTTTAAGCACCATATCAGGGTAGTTAGCATTGTATAACGAATGGTAGGACTGGGATAGTTTGATCCCTAAATATGGGAGGTGGGAATGGTGCCAGGAATAAGTATAATTTTGCTGCAGGGATTTGACTAGGGTGGGGGGCAGGGATATGTTTAGGGCAAAGGATTTAGCATCGTTAGTGTGAAGACCCGAGATGGAGGAGAAGGCTGTGATAAGTTTTGTGAGGTTAGGTAGAGAGACTAAAGGGTTAGTTATAAAAAGTAGGGCATCGTCTGCAAACATACAAATTTTATGCGACACTCCTCCATAGGGGATTCCGGTAATATCTGGGGAGATACAGAGTTTCTGGGCTAGGGGTTCCAAAATCAAGGCAAATAAAAGGGGCGATACTGGGCAACCCTGTCTGGTACCTCTTGATAACTGGAGAGATTGGGAGCAATAACCTGAGTATTTAATATGTGCTATAGGGTTGTTATATAGGGTAGATATCCAGTTGTGAAAGTGAGGTCCAAAGCTCCAATGTTGCAGAGTATAAAAGAGGTAAGGCCAGGAGACGGAATCAAAAGCCTTCCTGATGTCTAAGGAGAGGAGCATAGTGGGGATTTGATTAGTTTTGGCTATGTGGGAGAGAAGAGTGATCCTGCGGATGTTGTCGCTAGCTTGCCTGGTGGGAATAAACCCCACTTGATCATTCTTGACTAGTTGACCAACTACCTGGTTCATTCTATTAGCTAGTACTTTGGCAAGCAATTTAACATCTACATTGATAAGGGAAATTGGCCTGAAGTTTGAGGGGTTGGATTGATCGGTGGCTGACTTGAGGATCATACATATAGAGGCTGTAAGGGAGTCCTGTCCCAGAGGTATACCTCTGCGGAGGGAGTTGAAAGAGTTGGTTAGATGAGGGGTTAGGAGATCCTTAAATTCTGCGTAATATGCTGCAGTGAAGCCATCCGGTCCTGGTCGTTTACCCCTGGAAAGTGAGGCAATAGCCAGGGCTACCTCTTCTTCCGTAATTGGTTCTTCAAAGGAGGCTTTTTGAGTCGATGAAAGACGGGGTAAATCCAGGTCCGAGAAGAACTCCCATGGCCGTCCCCCTCAATTGGACATAATATTCGCAGGATATAGAAGAGTTCCCTTAGGTTCTGATGAAGGGGGCGTGCCCCTGAAACGCGTAGACCATCCGAACTCACAGGGGCAGAGGACTTTGATTTGTTTCACCCCGTGAGACTGCCGCTGTCAGAGTTTCATACTTCATCTCTTGCATGCCTTTTATTGATCAACCTTTTTGTGAGTATAATTTCAGGTGTGTGCCGTTCAAATAAATAACCCTTTTACACTATGGAGGCGCTCTGTTTTGCCTTTTGTTTCCCAGATCGAGGGTCTTGTTGTTTTTTGACTGGAGATATGTCTGGTGTCTGGTTGAGGGATAGATATTCAGTTATATAGCATTCGATCAGTGCTTTGGAAGAGGGATCAGATAGTAGAGATTCATTGAGGGACCAGGAAGTGGGTTTGGCGTTAGGGAGTGATGATGGGAGTAGTAGGGTGACAGCAGAGTGATCTGACCACGCTACCGGGATGAGGTGGGAGTGAAGAATGTGGGGCATTAGGGAGGCATCAGTGAATATATGGTCAATTCTGGAAAACACGTTATGCGGGCAGGAATAGTGGGTGTAGTCACTCTTAAGGGGGTTTGCCTCCCTCCAGCTATCTATCAGATAGTAGGATGCAAGCAGATCTCTGAACCGTATCGCTGTGTGCAAGGATGAAGCAGATATATTGGATCTATCTCGGTGGGGATATAACACCAGGTTGGAGTCTCCACACATTATGACTGCACCTGTGGAGCACGAGGATATTTTCCCGAGGAGGTCCCTGAAGAAGGTAGGTTGATTTGCATTGGGAGCATAGTAGGACACTAGTGTGAGCTCCCTATCCTCTAACAACCCTGTGAGGATCAAGTAACGTCCCAATGGATCTCGAGTCTCAGAATGACAGATAAAATTGACTGATCTGCGGAAACCAATGAGGAATCCTCTCTTTTTACAGGAGTCATTGGCCATATAAATGGTGGGGAATTGGGAAGAAAAATACTTGGGGCAGGAAGTTCTCGAGAAATGGGTCTCTTGAAGAAATATTATATTGGCATGCGAGGATCTAAAGAATCTAAACACAGCCTTGTACATTAAGGCTCAGCAAATTAAGTGTCATGGCAGCTTGTACAGCGAGGTATGCTGGTGTACTTACCCTTCCTAGTCGGAGGGGAGAGAGACTGAGGGCGACGCTCCACGTGCGCACGGACCAGAGGAGAGGCTGAAGTAAGGGGGAAGAAGAAGAGGGGAGGGGAACGTAGAAGACAAGACAAAACAAAGCATCACAAATATAGAACCAAAGTGTGGAATAAATCCACGGTACGTCGGGGACGTTGGGTGGAGGGATCTTAAGGATCTCAGTCCACCCAAGGTAGCCGAAACTCAGAGGGCACAGTGACATGCCCACCCAAACAAACCATTGAAAGATAAAACTATACAAATATAAACTTGTAACCAGGATCCAAGCAAAGTTTTTCATAACTTAGCATAACAGTGGGGATCCCATGTGCACAGGTATAGGAATCCAGGGGGAGGGAGGGGAGTGGTAAAGCTGCTGCAGTGTAGTAGTACTACCAGCAGCTTGGTGCGCTAACCCCTAGGGTTGGACAATGTAAGGGCCTTGAATTAGTGGATCAGGGTAGACAGATCTGCCTGCGGGTGTGTAATGGGCCAAGGATTAGGACAAAATGGTCCGATGATTGGGAGACCCCGGTCACTACCTATGGGGACAGTAAAAAAGGAAGTAAAGGAAGACCCCCAGTTAGTCTGGGACCCTGGCAGGAAAGTATCAGTCATATATATCATTCAGGCAATGAACAATAAAAAACAATAGAGCGCAATGTACCAGGGAAGAAAAAAACAAAACAAAACACCCAACAGTGAACATAAAAATTTAAATAAAAAGGATATAACTGAAGTGCTACAACATAGTCCTGAGAAGTGGGTTGACAATGCCCCAGGTGATAACCGAGTGGAAGTGATGAAGGGGATGAAGGGGGGTTTTCCCCGAGTTTTAAGGGAGTTTCGGAGTGTGCAGAGAGGGGGCACAGAGGGCAAAGTAGTGAGACGGTGAGTTCTGAATGTCAGGGAAGTCTTTCAGCAATATAAATAGGAGACCCAGAAAGGAGGGAGCAAGACCCTGTATAGTAAAACAGCAGAAAGGCTGTTTCTGCTGTTTGTTTTGCAAGACCCTGTATAGGGGCAACTGTAGGCTGGATGACTATTCCTCTCGAGCCTTCTTGTGAGGAGGTAGCTGATGCAGGTGAGGGGTAGACACTGTTACCTGAAGGCGTATGAAAGGCGGTACCTGGTCTGGACAGGCCCCTAGCTTTTTCAGCGCTTTGTGGCAGCTTTAGACGTCATCTTGACTGATGGGCCTCGTGATTCTCCCGAGTGGTTATGGTCCGAGTCACTCCGGGACCGTTTGGAGGAGGCAGAGGTGGTATCTCGGGTACTCGAGGACGTTGGAGGTGAGTCTGAAAGGCCCAGTGCTGCAAGCTTGGCTTGGGTGTCTTCCAGGGTGACACAGGCGTGTTGTCTACCTCCGTGGGAGAATAGTAGGCGAAATGGGAATCCCCACTTGTAGGGGATGTGGTGTTTGGTGAGGATCTCTAGGCAAGGCCAGAGACTTCTACGTTTGGAAATGGTCAACGGCGCCAGATCTGCGAATATCTGGTATTCGTGGCCCTGGAATGACAGAGGGGCCTAAGCAGATTTGGCCCTTCCTGCCGCGGTAAGAGCCTCCTTAGTGCGATAAAAGTGTAGTTTGACTAGCACATCCCAAGGAGGGCCGTCTTGTCGCTTGCGGTTTAGATCCCTATGGACCCTTTCGATCTCCAGTCTGTCTAGCGGGAGCTCAGGGGCCAACTCCTGAAAGAGTGCTGTAGTGGTAGAAAACAGATCCGTTATGTGTTCAGGAAGGCCCCTGATGCGGAGATTGGAGCGGCGGGACCTATTTTCCAGGTCCTCCAGTTTAGAGAGCAGTTGAGAATTCTCCTCACGCATGGATTCTATATCTCCAGTGACTGCTGAGAGGTCTGCTTTAAAATCATCACAACGATCTTCCAGGGCTGCAGTACGATGACCTATATCTCTGATCTCCTTCAGTAGTTTGTCAGTGATCTGCTTGGATGTGGAGTGAAGGGCCTTTTGCAGCATGGTCTCAAAGCGTTGCAAGAGCGCTGATTGTGATCTATGCCGAGATCGATCGTCTTCTCTGCCGCCATGGTCCTCATCATCCATGTCACTACTGGAGTTCGAGGCCGTAGGGCGCGCAGGAGATTGTGTGACGGGGCCATTTTGGCCGAGGTCCGGGCCGCGTCAGGGGCCGCCTTGTTGTTCGTCTTATGAGAGTTACGGGGGCCTGAGGCAGACATATCCGAGGACGGGGTGGATTCCGGTACCAATGTGGGTACAATAGGTATTTGGGAAGCGCTGGGCTCCCGGCTATAAGGAGATTTGTCCGGGCGGGCAGCGGAGCTGTCTCAGCAGACGTCCGGCATCAACAGCTGCGCGCATGCGCCTCATTTTCTTTTATTTTAATGTGTTAGAAACAAATGTGTCTTCAGACTCATTACCTCAATTTTAAGGAATTTAGAGGAGGATTGCTAATTGCTTAGATTAGACTGTTCTTAAAGTTGTAAATCGAAGAGGTAGACCTAAAGTCTGACACTGTGTAATCAAGTATTGTCAACATTTTATATTCATGTCTTTTTCCAAGGGTGGAGGTCAGAGGTCATCTCACTGCCTTATCTTTAGAAATTAGTGAAATTAAATGAAATGCTCCCAACTTTTATATAGAACAATAGTGCCCCCTGGTGGTGATTGTGTGGGAAAGGTCTAGGGCAAAAAGGACATATCTGACGTCATGGTTCACGTCAAAGAATCACGTGAGAGACCAAACCAAGCCCACTTCACAGGGGGGATATAGAGAGGGGACCAGGAGCCCAGGGGGAGTCCAGATCCGAGAAGCCAGATTCCAACACCAAGGCAGTAAACAAATACATTCCAAGGGTATAGGTCGGAAGCTGAGGACGGCTGTCCAAAGAAACTGAACTAAAGAGAACCTGACTATCCCTGGGTGCTGAGCATTGACTGCTGACTTATTTCAAACAACTAAATTTTTATTTGCTGGTAAAGTATACTTTTTATCTGTATATTAGGCAATTCATTAGCCACATATATATATATTTGGGTAAACCATTGAGTTCTTATAGAATCTAAATTGATTTGAGATAATTTTTAACTGCAGTAAAAATTGTATCTTTCAATTTGGGGAGATAAATATATACTTTTGTTATATACATTTGTATAATCTCCAGGAAACTGATTTCAGTTTCTAGTCAATGATCTAGTCTGATATATATTGAATTAAACTGCTGGTAATTTTTCTCTACTTTGACTGGTCTGGGCTTATTGCCAGCCCTGTGCATGATGGGATAAATATCGCCCATGCGCTGTAAAAAGTTTGAGTTGGTGAATATCTGTGCTGAGAGAAGTCACATGTCAATTCTGAGCCTTTTGTTTTCTTATTCTGTGAGATACTGAGAAGATACCCATTACATTTAAAAAGTTGTTTTATCTTGGTTACATTTATATTTTGAACAGTATCCAGTGGTTAAATTTTTATGCATTACCTGTGATATCAAATTAATTGTTATTATCTGATCCATATTCTTTGTTTGTTACCAATTATATTTTATTTTGCAGTGTTTTTCAATTAATAAATATATATATTTTGTATACATTTGTATTCCTCTTGTCGTCAAAGTCAGCACAAATGAAAGAACTCGTGTAAATTTTGATTTATGGAAATAAGTTGATAATCTCCTTAATTATAGATTTTAATTTGTTTCCATAAACATAGACTGTATATCAGAGCAGTATAAACATTCTGACAGATTTACTATTCACATTTTTTTGTGAATGAGTAACAAAGGGTACTACGTATCCTCCCTCTACTCATTTACCAGGGGGCAGATATTTGGGCTCCCCCCTTTTCTAATGGGGCCTTGAAGATTCTAGTAAGTCCCCCACCACAGACCCCCACGTCCCTTTTGGGTGACAAGATGTGGGGATCAGTCTTTTAAAATGGTGTGTTAGCAGGAAAAGAAAAACATCAACCAGTGATGCATCCCCAGCCCCATACAGCTCTTATTTGAGGGATTTTATATATCTGGAATCCACCTTATTTTAAATTCCCCCCCTCCCATGAGGTGAATGAGTACATGATACATAGTACCTCTTGTTACTCATTTACCAAAAAAAGTAAAATAGTAAATAAAAACACCTACAGCATGAGAAAAGTCTATACTTTTAAAAAAAAAACCCAGTGCCCTCGATGTAAATCCAACATCAATCGTGTCATCCAGCAATCTAGATCCATGTCAATCATGATGATCTGCTGACACGATGACCCACTGCGCCCGACAATGTTCACCTGCTACCCCTGTTGCAAATGACAGATCCCCTGCCAACTGCCATTGTGATTTTTGTGTAACTAGATGTTTTTTTCAGTCCAGTGTGCTTATTAAACTATGCAATTAATCTCTAAACACAAAGAGTATCTCTAATTAACTACTGGAAATGTAGCACATTAACTTCATGACCAGTGTTGTATCTGCTGTTTTGCTTATCAACTGAAAATGCATCTCATCCCAAATAGACTAATGTGGAAATCCCCAGGGGTTTAATTTACTTTCAACATCTTTCCTAGTGTTGCTGGAAGCAGATGCTGCCTCATCCCCTATGACATAGCTTTACCTGGTCTGCCTTAGGAGATGCAATCTGACATACATATATCTTAAAAACACTGTAAAGACATTCTGACTTTCATGGGACCATTTATTTCAGCATGAATGAAAGTACATATCCTAAAAGGGCATATGAGTTCAAATGAGTATTGAAAATCTCCTCCCTAACCCAATACCTTCCAAAATGCATGTAGAGCAAGAGGGTACATATATTAAGCAAGCATGGTTAACTGTAAGTAAAATATCTAAACTTAAAAATAAAATCTGAATTTGAATAATGGAATTGTAAATACAAATTTAGGAGCCAGTTTAGTAAAAAAGTACATTATTTAGTCTGTGTGAAAGTTATAGTCTACAAACTATGGTATATTAATTTTAAATTTATCAGCCCTGATGTTCTGACTGTCTATCACATTTTCCGAGGCCCTACAATGCCAGGGCAGTATATACACTCACATAATACTCCTTTTTGGAAAGTAGACACCCAATATGATTTAGTAAGAGGCATGGTGAATATTTGCAGATCTTATTTTTGCCACACTTTTTTGGAAAATAAAAAAGTAAATGTAAAATGCATTAGACCCCAAAACACATTCTGCTAAATAAATAATTCTGAACAACATTAATTAAAAACTGTATACTTGTGATACTTGTCTGCATGTGTGGCCAGAGAATATATCTGGCTTAGTGTGGCAGTTCCCATTCCCTTAGGGCAAGCATGCCTACCAGTATTTGGTTGCTCCCCCAGGAAAATATTAGTTTTACTGGCCAGGAAGTATAAGAGGCTGGGTAAAAGGTGAACAGAGTTCTTGTGGTAGCAGGAGTACAGCTGTCCATATATGATGGCTGGGACAGATGTCTCAGCAGAACATAGTCAGTGGGACATGCAGATGGGGCAGTCCAGGTGTCGGGCAGAAATGTGGTCAGCAAACAGACAAAGGATTGGTCCTGGTTGCAGGCAGAGATGTGGTTAGCAAACAGGTGTCAGGACCAACTGAAGACACTCACAGTCAGAGCAAATAGTGGTGAGATACTATACCAGTCGCTGTTCCCTTAAGGCAAGTGAATGACAGCTTTGTATTTAGGATTCAAAGTCTTCATTGCCTGAAGCCAGTGAAATATTATTTCTATCTAGTACATGCTGTCAGTGAAGGTATAAGACTTAAACTAAAATACAAAAAGAAAAAAGAAACAGCAGAGAAAAGGCATTTCCAGCACAACTATAAATGAGCCAGTCCTAGCAGATCCCTACTATTCTCTTGTTATTTTTCTCTGAGGATGTCTGCTCTCATATAGTTCAATACACCTAGAACCTACTGCATGTGTTTACAATTGCCTAAAGGCCCAAATCCAGCTAAAACTTTTTTTTTCGTTTTTTTGGGGAGAGGGGTACGGAGAGAAAGGATTAATACCTCTGCCAGGTTTTATTGCTATATAAACCAAATGGAGATAAACAGCAATAAGAACTTTATCCAATAAGAACTTTAACCCCTCCCTACATTATCCAAAATTGAAAATAATTATTTTTTAGTAAACCTAGGCTTAAAACAGGAATTTAGCGGCCCTTGATTCCAGTTCTTAAAGACAAGAAGAGAAAGTTAAAAAGAGTATATTTATAAAAAATGCTTAAAATACATCTAAAGCCAAAACATTTTTTTTACATCTCCAATTGGGGAAATTTTCCTTCAGTTTACTTCCTGCCCTGTATACATACTGCAGCTACATAGCAAGAAGTGAGAGAAAATTTCTCCAAAGTGAGGGAACTTTTTCTAAGAACTGCAAGACAGCCAAATTTTTTGGGTATCATTAAAATAATCTGTCACATAGGATGAACATCATACTCCCGTTAACTTAAATTGTTTTACCGCTTTTGCAGCCAAATTGAAATGTATTCTGCATGTGTAACACTCATTCGCATAGCACAACTTAAAAAGAAATTGCTTTTTCATTTTTACATGCTTTTTACTTCCGCCTAGCTTCCCCCTATGTAATATTAAGAAAGGGGGTTGTGGGAAGTTAGGCTTACTCTAATTACCCTATCTGTACTGAGCTGGCAGATTTCATTATTAGTTGGAAACTGTCTTAACAAAGGCTTGAAGACTTAGAAACATTGTATGTTAATGAGAAGAAGGTCAGTCTGTCCCTCTACGTTCACTTTCAGATGCTCAGAGTAGCCTGTAATCTGCACAAAGGCCCCCACCGAAGAGATATCTAGAAGGTAAGAAATATATTTTACAAAAAATATTTTGAGGTAGGCTTTATGAATAACAAACATATAGTGGAGTTTTCTCAAATTTGACTGCAAAAGTGGAAATACACTTTATAACAAATAAATTATAATTGTTTTCCACACTTATTAAAATACATAAATTGAAAACTAGGGTTGCACAGATACCAAGTACAGTACTCGGTACAAGTACGAGTACATGTACCGATACTTTTGAGCTCCAAGACTAGACTAGAGAAAAATGCAAAAATTAGGAGGCAGCTATCATTTGTAAGGAGCACACAGAGCTCCTGGGATTTGTACATCTCTGTTTTAATGTACGATTTTGTTTTTATAAATATAAAGAAAGGGATGCACAGATACCAGTTTTGCGAGTACGAGTACTGGTACTTGCCGAGTACTAACAAGTACGAGTACTGATACATTTTTGTTTATTATCATGTGACATTTTTCTAAAACAATACAGACTAATGATTTCAGGACAGTGGTGGAGTTCCAGAGCCAGGTCCCAGCTGCAACCTCTGCAACCCTGGTAGTTCTCATGAAAATGCCAAGTATCGGCACTGGTACTCGAAAAGTATCTGTGCATCCCTATTGAAAACTTTCGCATGATTAAAATTTGATTTCTTTTCTTCTCAACAGAGTAGACAGTGCATCCTATGTGATGCACTTACCATTTTGAGAAGAAGAGATTACAGACTTGAAAAGAATTGTAATAAATGTGAGTGGGTCAGATGCTTATTATCTGCCAGGATAGAAAGTGGAATGAAATAGCTTCCAGTCAAGGTCGATGTAACCAATTGCCAGGAAAGAGAGTGGAACATTCTGCAGCAATAGTCAGGATGATCTGTCTGAACTATACCTGCTCAGTGTCAACACATTGCTTGAATACTGAGCAACTGAACTTCCCGGCTTAAGCTAGCTGGGAAGGAGGAGCTGGATGACACCTCAGCCTCTGGCAGGCAGGGAGGCGGTGCTGAACACGTGCGAGGACAGGTGAGTATGTTACAGGAGGTTTGTGGAATACTGATGTGCAGTCACAAGTTACACAAATTATCCTTTGGAAAGAAAGACCCTGATTCATGTAGCTGCAGTGTCACTAAGAAATGCCATATTGATCTCTCAAATGCTAATTATTTATGGTGGTGCGAAGGTCAATAAAAAAGTAATGCCTTCGTGTCTGTTTTTTTAGATTTTTTCAGCTTGAATGTGACTGTTCAGGTACTGTGTTATAAAGGTGTTCTTACCCCACAACGTATGCTTTTCATTTTCAGATTGAGTAATTAGAACCATGGATCTGCGGCTAAAACAATGTGCTATATTTGAATTTCTGGCGAAAGAGGGTTGCGCTCCAAACAAGATCCATAATCGGCTAAAGAATGTTTATGGGGATGCTGTAGTGGACATTAGCAATGTTCAGCATTGGGTGGAGAAGTTTCAAGAAGAGAAACTGAAATTTCACAAACAGCATTCCCATAAACATTCTTTAGCTGGTGCGCAACCCTCTTTTGCCACAAATTCAATTACAGCTCGTTGTTTTAGCCAGAGATTCATGGTTCTAATCACTTAACCTGAAAAAGAAAAGCATACATTAACGGGTTAAGGACACCTTTATAACATGGTAGATGAACATTCACAGTCACTCTAAAAGATCTCAAATTACAGACAGGAGGCATTACTTTTTGATTGATTTTTATTTATTTATTGCAACACTTCAGCATGCCGTAAGATCAATTGCAGCTTGATGAAACAGGACCAAAATCATATTAATGATGTGACCAGGTAGGGCACCTACATTTCCAAGCCCTTCAAAATCCACCTTGGTACAAAACTTTTACATGTTTTAAAATTAGCCATTTTTTTAATGAAAGCGATATCTTTTACCATATATCTATCAAAATCAGGTGATGTACTATTTAAATGCTAGAAGTGCAAAGTATAAAGTTTATACCTGACGGATTAGGAGCAGGAGTAAAAAGGAGTAAAAATTTGCCTTAGGTTCTTAACTGAACTGAAATATTTGGCTGACAACAAACTTCTACACTCTTCTTAATCTAATTAAGGCAAATATAGCTATTACTTGTCAGCATTTTTACTTACTCATATCATAGCAAACAAACTGGCAGTTTACAGTAATTTTTATATTACTGTGGGGATTAATGTTATTTATGCTTACATCTTTAACAGTAGCTTTTACTTTGCAAAACACCCAAAGAAATCAGACAAAGTTTCTTGCTTGGCCAACATATATTTAGTATATACTGTGTGTATATATATATATATATATATATATATAGAGAGAGAGAGAGAGAGAGAGAGAGAGAGAGAGAGGCTGCCAAATATAATATTAGATACACAGTAAAGTTAAGAGAAAATAAAGTTGCGGTGATAAATAATTTTCAGGTCTAAATTGTGCATTTTATCATGTGTGCAAAAAACACAAAAGCATCTCTTGCAACAAAAAGGTTAGATTACATGCTTGGGTGATAGTTAGCTGTATGTGGTGTAGAACAGTACTGTTTTTACAGTCAGTATCAGTGGCAGCATACTCTGGCAACACGTATCTTGGATGTTTTATTGATCTTTTACTTTTACATTTAACTTGGCTGAAATGCAACAGCAACACTTCAATCTGATTAATTTTAACTTGAAAATTATTTGTAAGTAGTTTGGGCTGTGACACCTAATTTATTTTTAAGTGGTAATATACCTGAATTAAGTGGTGTATGTAGTAGCCACTAAAAGGCTAAAGGAAAGCTTGGTTAGACCACAAAATAATAGGTAGAGACAAGACAGATTTTATCATGAACTAAGGGGGTTATTCACAAAGCTGCCGAAGGCAGCCGAATGAATAACCGAGCCGAAGTGACCGGCCAATTTCAGCCGTACATCGGCTGAAATCACCTGGACATTGGCCCTGTATGGCTGCCTTCAGTCAGCCGAACATGCTCTGCAGAACCAGAATAGGCCTGGAAAGATGGCAGGAGCTTGTATGGAGGCAGGAATCAATTTATTTGGGGTGGGGGGGTGCAGATGACAATTAAAAACTGAGGCTATAGCATTATTGGCAGATGTTTTGTGCTGAAGGCCCTCTCAGACAGAACACTAGCAGCAGGGCAAGCCAGAAGCTCCCGTGCATATTGTGCAAATTAGAAATCATATGCTTCAGGCACTGTCTGTGAGTGCTGCCCTTTTTACCACAATATTCCTGCAGAAGAAGACCCTAAGTCCTTGGGGTCACTGTGGATAACAGCATCCTCAACAATCTCACCCTACATATATACAACTCCGGGTGGTTTAAAGGATTGCCTTTCTCTCCCATTGAAACTTTCCTTATGTTCTCTTCCTCCTCACTTACAGCACCCCAAACCACTTCTTCCTAGTATTCATTTTCTGCCTGCTGCTGCCTCTACCTTACAGGGATGAAGGCAATAGGCAAAGCATTTTGCTGGCCTTGAGAGAGCAGCAAGTCCTTCTCCTTCTCCTGCAGCTGTGCCTCCAGTGCCTGTTCTATCTGGCCAATGAGTGTGTGCTCCAGGAAGAACATGAGAGGGATTGGATCACTAATCTCCACCTAATCACCGCTAACCATTTTTGTGCCTCATCAAAACCTGCAAAAATTCTGCACACATCTTTGTGAGACTTCCCTTCCTATCAAATGAGACTGCAGATGTTATTACAGACACAGCAGGAAAACGTTGTAGAGGAAATGCAGAAAGTGAGGAACAAGGAGGACTACTTTGCTCTTTTTGCTGCTGATTTACTGTTTCTCATTGAGGTGCTGCTCCCACCAAGTTCTTTGATGTAGATTCATGTGTTTTCTCACGCATTTGGTACCCACATGAATGGTTCTTTTTACCATGGCTTATAGATTGCAGACAGAGACTGCAGACCACAATGATGCTGTCAGCAGCAGATACTTAGTGGCCCCATTCTCATTGGTGGATCCAACTTGGCATTACGGTACAGCTGCTTGAACATAACTGCCTCTTGCTTCTCCTTGCTTAAATGTCCCTCCTCATTAAGTACTGGCACTACCTTCCTCACCCTTTTGCTGACAATTGGTATCAATGAGGTGCTGCTCCCACCAAGATCTCTGATGCATAATAATTTTTTTCCTCATGCATGTGGTACCCAAATGATTATTACTTTTTTCAAGGCTGATGCGCTACAAACACAGGCTGCAGATCGTAAGGGTACTGTCAGAAATAGATACAGTAAAAAGAGGCTCACTCCACAGAGCTCTTATTGTATGCTGCATATTTAGATTCTCATGTACTGTCATGATGCTATCCAATTTTTTAATTACACATACCTGAAATCTATATTTAGAATATTTTGGGAATAATTGAGGATACAGGCATGGGAGGGGGTTGGGGGAATGTGGGATTGTGTGATGTTTTC
The DNA here is from genome assembly GCF_000935625.1 of Nanorana parkeri. Lineage (NCBI taxonomy): Eukaryota > Metazoa > Chordata > Amphibia > Anura > Dicroglossidae > Nanorana > Nanorana parkeri. The sequence continues at coordinate 692,047 of NW_017306906.1, read as the reverse complement.
GTGCAGTATGTTTTGACATTTTATTAAATTGCAAGATGATGCAGTGTGGTACAGGGAAAAGAGGAATCTCACTAACTACACTATCAGTCTGTTGTGCCACTGACCAGTTTGTAAGATCAAGGCTTGAAAATCTTACAGGTCTATTCACTAAGCTGCCGAGGGCAGCCGAGTGAACAACCGACCCCAAGTGAAGTGAGCCGAACACTGTTCGGCTATTCACTTCAGGCTTGTATGGCTGATTTCAGCCGTATATCGGCTGAAATCAGCCGTACATCGGCTTGCTTCGCATGGCTTCCGGTCGGCCGAACATGCTCAGCATTTTCGGCTGATCCGAAGTGCAGAAGGAGTTCGGCTCAGCCGATCCAACATCTGGATCGGCTGAGCCAAACCTCCGGCAGGCTACTCACTGCTGTTCTGCCTATTCTTATAGATGCAGAACAGCAGTGAGTGAATAGCCGAATGTCGCTGGGCAGCATTCGGCTCGGCTGTTCTGCTCGGTCCCTCAGAGGGACCAAGCAGAACAGAAAAATAGTTAAAAAAGTTAAAAAAAGTAAATAGAAAACGATTGTGCATAGCTAGCAGTGACAGCTAGCTCCGCCCAACAGTTTTCTATTGTCCGGCGGTTCTGCTGCCGTAAAAAAATCTCCCGGGCGCTCTGGGAGCCCTTCCGCTCCCGGCCGCCCAGGAGAGAAACATTGATTTATCTTTTTTTCTTTATTCTGACACGGAGCCGTGTCAGAATAGAAAAAAACCCCAAAGTAAATAGTAGCTGAGCCGATGCATATGCGTTCGGCTCGACTAAGCCGCTCGGCCACATTCGGGAGCTGTACGGGCTATTGTGAATAGGGGCCGGAGCTAGCCGAAGGATCGGCCGAAGCTACGGCTAGATCCTTCGGCAGCTTTGTGAATAGACCCCATAGTGTTTCGTACCACCACATACAACTTAAAGGCATCTCTCAAATGTGTATTCGAAAGGACTTGTGTTTTCCCATGTTGCCCTTGAATTTGCACAAAGAGGAGGACACTCTTCTTACTGAACAGTATTTATTTTTAAAGAGAACTAAAGCTAAACCTTTTTGGGTAAATTAAAATCTTCCCAGCGCAAATGAATCACAGCAAGCCTTCCTCCTTAATTGATTCCTCCTGATCACACTGGGGTAGCTCCACAAGGCAGGGAACCTTAACATCTATAGAATGACAAAAAAGGAGAGCACCCACTCCAATTGAAAATTGGTAATGTACTTACAAGAGAAAAGTGACACAAGCGTATTCAATGGCTCCCCTCACAGGATGGCTATCGCCCATCAGAAGCCACAGTGCAGCCAAGTCAGCTCACGACCGAAGTCGTCTTCCAGCAGCGAGTGGCAAGGGTTACGCATTTGTGGTGCACACCCCCTTCCTCAGAACTTTGAGGAAGGGGGCATGCCCCGGAAACACATTAACATGGTTCACAGGAAGGCAGCTGAGGTCCCCAGCAAGTGACCTAAGCAGCCTTCCTGTGAATGGCGGCGCCTATTTACACACCAGACACACATCTCCTTTCTGAAACCACTTTGCCCGCATATGTACATGAAACCAACTGGACCCCTGGTGAGACTTCGCACAGCCTACGAAGACCCTACACAGCCTTCTGAGACCCCGCACAGCAAAATGAGACCCAGCACAGCCTCCTGAGACCCCTGCACAGCTCACTTGAGACCCCCCACAGCCTCCTAAGACCCCACACAGCCTCCTAAGACCCCACACAGCTTCCTAAGACCACACACAGCCTCCTAATAATGCGCGCAGCCACCTTAGATCCCACACAGCCATCTGAGACCCTGCACAGCCTCTTAAGACCCCACACAGCCTCCTACGACTCTGCACAGCCTCCTAACACCCAGCACAGCAACCTGAGACCCCACACAACTTCCTGAGACACCGCACAGATTCCTAAATCCCCGCACAGCCCCCTAAAACCCCAAACAGCCCATTGGAGACCCTGCACAGCCTCCCGAGACTCTGCACAGCTTCTTGAGACCCCACACAGCCACCTGAGACCCTGCACAGCCCTCCAAAGACCCTGCACAGCTACCTAAGACTCCACACAGCCTCCTTGAAACCCCACACAGCTCTTTTGAGATCCTCCGCTGGAGACATTAGGCATGCAACCCCGAGCAGCACAGAGTATGTAGCTTCCTATTATTCTGCATTGATGTATAATGCATTGCTGGGATTTGTAGTCCTTTATAGGAGATTGCCATTCAGTATTACTGGGATTTGTAGTCCTCTATAGCTGTTGGTATTCTGCATTGATGTACAGTGCATTGCTGGGATTTGTAGTCCCCTAAACTTGGTGCCATTCAACATTGCTGTATAATGTATCACTGGGATTTGTAGTCCTCTCCTGCTTCTAATATTATTCTGCATTGCTGTCTAATGTATATCTGGGGTTTGTAGTTTTCTCTAGCTGATAGTATTATTCCGCATTGCTATATAATGTATTGCTGGGATCTGTAGTCCTCTATAGCTGGTCGGATTCTGCATTGCTGTATAATGTTTTGCTGAGATTTATAGTCCTTCTACAGCTTGGAGTCAGTGACAGAACTATTAGGGGCACAGTGTCTGCAGCTGGGGCCAAATAATTTGTTGCCATTGTTTTAGAAAAATTGTCTCATGACGCTAAAAAAAGTAGTAAAACTTGTAGTTGGTATTGGCAAGTACTTGAGGGAAAGTATTGCTTTCGTGCTTCATCATCCCTACTTGTGTGACTTAGCTGTCACACACTATATAGAAGTTACTTTTAGAAAGGCAAATAGACATGTGATAGTTATGGGGTGTTTGAGAAAATACACCAATCAGACTTTGTTGGATTCCACTAATAAGAGTACAGTTTGCTAATTGTATAGAGCAGTTAAAAAGCAGACAATATGAAGATACATGTTACGACATGCAGCAGCATTTTTGAAGGTGAATGTGTTAATTACATATCACCAATAAAGTCTATTTTGATAATGTAGTTTTTACTGCTGGAAGGTTGAGTATATCTGGAAATATTTCAGAGCTGCAACCATGTTGACTTTCTGTGAGTGACCTTTGCAATAAATGATCCTGTTAAGCAGCATGTGAAGTGTGCGTTTCCATTCCATTCATCCATGTGTCACTTGTTCATTTGGAACTGAGAACTTTGTGTTATATCTGGGAGAAGCTGCTTGAGAAACTTGTGTTTGCGTTACTGAGTGCATTTGATATCTGTCGCATGGAACAGAGAAAACAATGGGAGTGACAAGGACATGGGAGGCTACATGTCCTCCTTGTCCTTTTATATGCTGGAAAGGATTTGAGTATTGTAGTCAAACATGCTTTTATTTTCTTTACTGATAAGGGACTATGAACAAAAAGGCCCAGAGTTGGGCTTTAAAGAAGAACTATGGAGTACATCTTTCTTTGCATTTTTAGTTTCCTTATGATACAGGATCACGTTTTGCAATGTCCTCCTGTTATCAAAAATGCTCTTGACACTATTGTTGGGATCGCTTCTCAGCAGAGAGCCTAGCCCCACCCACACTATATTACACTGATCTGTAAGCTTATGGTGCATGTTTGATTACATGAGTACATTGCATAAGGAAACTAAAAATGCAAAAAGGGTATACCCCGTAGTTAAAGTGGGTGTTTTACACTTTCATGTTCCTTTATTGATTCAGTACTCATATATTAGTTTATTAGAACTGGCTATGTTATCTTATGAAACATATTTCAATAGAATAACCAAATCATTTATGTGGGTTACTGAAAAAAGCTTTGGCCATGGCCTTCTGGCACAATAGTGTGCAGAGCGTGAGCACTTGAATGCAAATACAGCTAGATAAATTAAATATAGTAATAACTGCCACAGGAGCCTCATGAAGGGAAAATATTTAAGTTTAAAATAACTAAGCAATGCCCAAGTCTAGATTTAAAGCCCAAAACCTTAATCTACAGCAAGCAGATCCAAGATCTATCCCAGGGCAAGGTCTACCTGCTAATAAACCTCTGGTCTGTGTGTGCAGATGCCAATGAGAGAGCCCACTTTCATTTAGTTGTAAAGGGAGAAGGGTATTACACCTCCCCCTGTTATAAATTATACACAATAAGAACATACTTGACTTTCTTATTGTGTCAACACCTCATAAGGAAGTACTTGTTTCACAGACATATGTCATGATTGATGGATGATCCTTCCCCCAAATCATCTGGGGAATCCCAAAGCTAAGTAGGGCTCTGCTGGGGTGGAGAGGAAACCGCATGGTTATTTAGTAAGGGGCACCATGGACTAGACCATTGTACACTAGGTGGATTTTTACTAATGGTAATGTAATAGAAATCTCAACATTTTAACAGCAAATTTGCAAATACTCACTCACAGTACTATTGGTTACCAACTGAAATATATATTTCTATGCTATGCAGTAATTTCAGCATTATTGAAGTTTTATTTCTCCTGCATTTAGATCACTGAAAAATTCTCATTATGAATTTTTTAGCTCACTAGATTTAAGAAGTTGAATCCTCCAGTGCAGAAATGAACCTAAAAGTCAAATAGCAAGTTCATTACAGAGCTGCTTTCTCAACAATTAAGGACATAAAGAAAGAATAATTATGGAATCTTTAAAGCCCCATTTCTTATATTTCCAAATCACAAACACAACCATCAAGTGTCCTACATGCAGTAAAGGTTAATTAAAACAGTACAGATTATGGATATATTTTTCAGTAAAATTGTCTAATTCTCAATTAAATTATTCATTCTTCAGCTATTATAAAACACATTAAGCAGTTGCTTAGAATTAAGTGTTTTTCAGTCATTAAGCTGAATTACCTGGTCTCTATAATAATAATGGAAAGTCCTTCATAAAATTTTAAGGACAGATTTGACATTAATGTGATGTGGTATAAAACAGTTCAGAGAAAACTAAACAAGATTCCATGGTATTATGTTACTATGTTAAACCACAAACACTAAACATACAGTACAGTATATACAAACTCATTAAAATATTATTCGATTTATATATATTTTTCGAATAATTACAGTATTCTGCCTCCTTGTTATGCAATAATACGTCTTCAAAGAATATTTAAACTCTAAAACAAAAATGTAATTTATTAGACATGTGCACAGCAACAAAAAAATGTTTTCTGACGAAACAAATGAAAACGAAAAAAAAATTACCACTCGTTTCATCAAAGAAAACAAATCTTTCTGCTGTTTCGGATTCGGAGGTAACGAGCCTCCGAATCCAAAACTGCACACTGAAACTACAGAACAAGCAGCGGCCATGTCAGCTGCCGGTGCGTTCTGCTCTTGAGCGCCGCCATCATTGAGTGTATTTTGGTAAACACCAAAATGGCCACGCTCGTATGTTCGATATGCTTATATGGCCACCGCTTGTTCACCGTGTGATGTCACCATCATGTGAAATCAAGCACTCTGCATCCAAGATGGCGGCGGGCATGCGCAGAACACGCCGGCGGCCAATATGGGCGCCGTTCGTTCTGCAAATGAATTTATGTATGCCCGAATATAGTTTTAGTATATTTGGGCATATAATAAATTAATTATTTCGGATTCGGACGAACCGCCAGTGCACTGAACTGCTATCTCAAATAACATTATTGGCTTTCCCAGTGATGTTCTTTCAACAACAAAACGCCTCCTCTCAATGTAATTGAGAGGAGGTTTTTGTAGTCCATATCAGGAGAGCAGATTAGGGATACAAAGCTGCTCATTTATAGATATGGTAAAGTGAATGAGCCCTGTCACTCTAGACCAGGAAGGATGTTACTGGCAGGATCACTAGGGGGTCTATTCACTAAGCTGCCGTAGGCAGCCGAATGAAAGACCGACCTGAAGTGAAGTGAGCCGAACGCTGTTCGGCTATTCACTTCAGGCTGGTACGGTTGATTTCAGCCGTATATCGGCTGAAATCAGCCGTACATCGGGCGGCTTCACGTGGCTTCGGGTCGGCCGAACATGCTCAGCATCAACACAAAACACAAAAAACAAATGAAAACTTTTTTAGTTTTCGTTCATTTCATCTGAAATTAATTTTGGGGGGCGGACGAGGGAGCGCTGTCATATCGGATGGCCAGCGGTGAGGGGGAGAGAAGCCGCCCACAGGACGAGCTGTGACGGCCGCACGGCTCGCACACCCCTAAGGCCGGCCTTGGGGTCAATGAGATCTAAACCTTCAATGCAGCAGTGACAGTGTCTAGGTAACATTTGTTGGTACAGCCACGTAGCAGTGCAGCTCCGATCAGTTGTTTAAGATCAACTCCTCAAGCATCTAATTCATTTTGTTTCCATAGTTTGGTAGTTAGAAATCCACCAGTATTTATGGTATATTATATATGGTTGCTAAAATTGCTGGTATATAATATTTGGAGACAACTGGGGCTCCCTTCCCTGCATGGGATTTAGGGGCATACAAGCTGTTTTTGCCAAAACAGGATTTTTAATGTATTTTGGAAGGATAGGGGTGGGCAATATCTGAAATAAGTATAGTATGATTGGGAGGATAAACATTTAAGTTAATGGAACTCAGCCTATGTACTTGTGTCACCTGTAGGTTTTTACATAAGGTTGCAGTTTTCAATGGTAGTGTGGCATGAATGGCATTTAGCATGTTGATGCTAAGGGATGTCAAATGAATCCCTAATAGTTCAACACTGAGGAATGTGCCCATAAGAGTGAGTATTCTTAAGATATACCGGCTTTAGGTAGAGGGCTACACCTGGCTTTTATTCAGCAGTAATAGGTCTGATATGACCAGTGGAAGTAACAGTCATAACAGATCTAAAAGCTATAGCAAAGTATATTCTTAAAAAATAAGCTAAAGCCCTCAAATTCATACCAAATGGTCAGTGGCGAAACAGTTTAATAGTATAGCTGCATACTGTAAAAGTGGTAGCATAGCAGCAACTGCCTCTTCCTGCAAAGACAATGTGATCTCTTCCTATCTGCACCATGTCTCCCCCACACACACTGACTGTGTATTTGGTTGCCTCTAAATATAGCAATTTTTAGAAGTTGCACTGTATGGTGGTACTAAAGCAGCAACTATCTCTCCCCTCAAACACTCTGTGATCCCTCCCTATCAGCTCCAGTTTTCCAACACACACTGGCTGTGTACATGGCTGACTGTAAGTAAAGCTATTTTGCAGCAGCAATACTGTATTTTGGTAGAATAGCAAGAACCATCTCTTCCTGCAAACACTGTTATCTATCACTATCTGCTCCAGATCTCCCCAACCAGGGGTGTTCCTAGCCTTTTTGGTTCCTGAGGTAAAATCGCTTCCCTGGCCTGGCTCATGGCTACTTGTGTTCAATGGTGGTTATCTGCTCTAACTGAAGATGAAACGGTCAGTGTGCAATTATCTCCAAACCCAGGCAGACAGCTGCATGTGCTATCAGACTGTCATTCATTTGTACAGGCTGAGCAGCTGGAGCTTTATGGAGCCCCGTGTGATTCCTGCCACAAGATTATGCATATTCTTGCCGCAGGAATCCATCTCTGGAAATAAATGCCTGGTGTAAATGAGGCCTTACAGCAATACTTAGTCATGGGATTGATTAGTTTGTATATGCAAAAGTGTGTTTTATATCATAAACAATAAAATAAATAAAAGGTTAAAAATACAACCAGTGATCTGCCTTGCTTTGCAGCTAAAATATCAAACAGTGAGTGTGAGAAAAATTAAGAATGACTAAAGCACACCTCTGGGAAAGAGTTGAGTGGCACCTAGAGAATCAAGGACATTGATGCAGTGCATGCATTTGCAAATTGTACCTACATTGCTGTTCATCATAAATGGAGGAATTTAGGTTTTTTTTTGTTCAGCCAACAGTGTTAAATGAGAAAAGATGTACAGTGTACAATCTACCTGTGTTATAAGTGAGAGTTTCACAGACATGTCTTTTTTTAAGACACCAAAACAGTGAGCTTTTTGCAGCCTAAAAAACACATGTTTTGTTTCCAACTAATGTCTTGTAATGCCAAATAACTGATCATACTGCAACACCATAAAATGTACAAATTAGATTTTAAAGCTGGGAAATCATAAAATATATATATGTATATATATGTATATTGCATAACCATTTAATACATGGAATTTTAGAATTGTTTCCTCACACAAAATTATTTAGTTTACTGCAATATTTTTATTAGAAGTTCGTCTGTTGTAATGATTTCAAAATAAATAAAATAAAGTATTAAAAACTAATGTGTGCATCCAGTTTTGTATGTGTAATATATGGATACTTGTTACATCTTTCTTGTTCCTTTGCCTGCAGACAGTGAATGCAAAACACACGAGGGAAACATTTTTCAGTCCAGTCACACAGCAAAGCAATGCTAAACAGGAGCAGAGAGACAGATTATAAAGCTGATTTTTATAGCTTGATTCAAAAATCCCTCCCTCTGATACTCTAAAGTAGCCCTGCAACAAAATTAAGCCTATGTCCGATCACTTTGTAATAGTGTGCTTGTGTTTTGAGGGAAAATCTTTCTTCAGTGGTAAAGCTGATGGAGACCTGTGCAATACTGTCTCAGTTGGATTTCCAGGTTTTCAGGTGCAGAGATTACAAATCCACAAAAAAACTGTTACATACAGTGATTTGTTAAATGAGAGACAGCCTGATTTCGATGTACATCTAATTTTGTCACTAATTTGCTTGATATATGCCCCTCACTGATTGATCAGAATTTCCTCTTGCTCTCCCTTTATTTTTATTTCTAATTATTTCTAGTCTTGTCCGTACATAATATCTTAGCTCATCTCAGCTTATCTTCTTTTGTGTGTCTTAAAATGTTCATGCAAGCCCATTATAATAAAACACACACACACTAGTGTGTATGTAGTGTATCGGTGACAGCAACAAATTACGAGTTCTGTGCAACTCTGTTAGGTGATATTTCATTTATATGAAAAGTCCAGTTATTCTTTAAAATCTCTGATGAACCTATTGAGGTTATGGTTTCATCCTATGTAATTTTCTGACATTATGAACACACATTCTATTAAATAGCAGGTACAGTATAACAATAATTATATTCAAACAGAAAAGGTTTGTACTCTCACTTTGTTAAAGTGACTGCTGGGCCACAGAATAACTAAACTTCCTGGACTAACTCTGCTACAGTATATTTATTTTAACAGGTCTCTCAGATTAAATCAGTTTTTATATTTTTCATAAAAGATGATGCTTTTAGCCAGAACTGCATTATTATATCATTGGGCAAGTGTGGCTAAGAGTTAAGAGCAACAAAATAAGGTAGATATGTACTAACTATCTTTCTTTTATTTTTGCCTTGTTTGACCTCACTTGCACACATGTGGATAAATTCAGCTATAGAATATTGATTTGCTGAATTGAGTCACACAGCTCTCTACAGCTCAAGTAACATCAAATAACATTTCCTGTAGGTCTGCTGGCTCTTTGTTGGTGGACTGCATATTCCAGTAGTAGTACTAAATAAAAAGCTACCTACAAGATATCTTTATGGTATTAATTTTGATGATAACCATCATGATACACAGATGATCACAAAAGAGCTAAGCCTGTAGACAAAAGCATCATATTTTGGTACTGAGGGCATCATAAAAGCATAATCTTACAATTCACATAAATAGCAATAAAATATTTATCTGCATTCTGCTTTTTGTTGTTGAGTATCGTAGCTGTACATATGTATATGTGCACTTTTAAGTAGAACTGAGATATCTTGAATTTATGCTTCAACTGTTAAATCTTTTTTTATGTGACAACTTATATTTACCTCCAGTTTCTGAAGAAGCCTGGTGTGAAACTATGTATTGTCTGCACTGTATTAGCAGTATATACTCTATATAGAGTATATACTGCTAATACAGTGCAGACAATACATTTACAATTATACTAACATGAATGTATTAAATGATCTGTATGTAGCCCTGTACTATGGATCATTTAACCCATTCATGTTAGCAGAGGATCATTGTAAATGTATTGTTGCAGGCACTCTATATGTACATGTACTATATACTACATATAGAGTGCACTGAACAATAGATTTACAATTATCCTCTGCTAATATGAATGGATTAAATGATCCGTAGTACATGATATGTAGGTGGATGAGTCTAGCAGCAGCATTCGTTATAGACTAAAAAGGGAATATCTGTGTAGAGGTAGGCTAAAGAGGAGGGAGTTGCAATAGTTGAAATGAGGTAACAAGTGAGTGGATGAATAGATTTGTGGTTTCATTGGCTAGTAAGGTGTATATTTTGGAGATGTTACAAAGTCGAAGGTGGCAGGATTCGGATACTGATTGAATGTGGGGCACAAATGTGAGGTCAGAGATGAGGGCAGAAATGGTTACATCTCCCAC